>NC_061117.1:223900749-224044650 GCF_002878395.1 Capsicum annuum | reverse complement strand
CAGGTTCTGAGGCTCAGTCTAGGGGTCCAGATAAGCAGTAGATAGTCAGACTTGTAGATCAAACTTTGCAGTGGTGAGCCTTCCTTACTCCAGAAGGCCTGCAGATTGTTCACAGTATTATTAGTAGTTATATTTTGGTCTACTGGGGGCCTTGTCCCAGTTTGTTTTCAGACTGTTGTTTATGTTCTTAGTAGAGATTTCGCAGACTGATGTCAGATATTACTATTTCAGATTCGACCATGTTTCCGTATTAAATTTCAATTCCGCATTATCTTATGTTTTATGAATATTGTGCATGATTACCAGATAGAGAAAGGGTATTCCGGGCCTTCATGGTTCGGGATACTCGTCAGGGCCCCGGTTCGGGTCGTGACAGTTTATTTTCCTTATATGTTGTTTACTTGCCCCTAAGTTGTTGCTTGGTTTAGTTATTTCAATTTTCTCTTTACACTCTCTTTTGATTAGTTTTTGCATAGTTCTTCAGATCCTTGTATTTTGAATTAACCTTCATATAATGGAATTGCTGGTGCAACCTTCAGGTAAGGAGCTAAACTGCAGATCCCGATGTCTGACCTGCACTGCAGTTTGTGTGATGATCAAGAGCTGGAAACTACAAGACATTTATTCGCAAATTTCCCCGGGATAACTACTGTGAGAACTGAGGTGCTGCAATGGGCTGGAGATATGCTGGATTGCATCAGGAGAAATAGTTGCAAGATGATTCAAAAGTAGATAGTTGCTGCTATTTGTAACCTCTGATTTACCGCATTTGGAGAGCAAGAAATTGGAACTTATTCGACGAAACTTCTAGATAGAATATATTTGCCTTACTTTTATAGTAAATCTCATAGATGCAGAGGGTTCTTTCATATATTACAAATGTAATTAGTGCTACTCTTTGGTGACTCAGATGCTCATTAGCTGTATTTCTCTCTTTGTTTGTTTGCTAATGGTAATATTTACATCGTTACCAGAAAAACAGATGCATGTATTTTTGTTTTCCTTATTTTGTGGTCTAATTAAGTTGCAAAAAGTTATCGCTAAGAAGTGGAGTTTGAAGTGAAACTTTATTCTACTTTTGCTAGCTTCAATCAATTCCATGCAGGTTGATAGAGCAGTGTTGGGCTTATGATGTGAGACCTTCTTTCTTGAAGATTCAAAAGACACTCGAAAGAGATCAAACAAGTCTTATCGTCAGATTATCATTGGAACATCTTCACTTAAATGACAGAAATGCAAGAACTGAGCAGACATTAAAACGATATATTTTTGTTTACGTGATCTAATTCTGGATTCTCTATTCGATGTCGTAGATAGATCCAGTGGCAGAGCTACCTTTTCTCCAGGGGTCCTTCGATGAAAAATTATACTGTTTTTATACTATTTTTACATGGTTAAAAATATTTTTTATGCATATATAGTAATGTTGAACTCCCTTTGATTAGTTTGTATATTTACTTCTGAACCCCTCAATGAAAATCCTGACTCCACCACTGTACATATCTAATGCAAAATTTGCTTTTGTCAATTTTCTAATGCTGCTTCATGTTTGTATTCTTTAATTACAAGCTGATTTGAGTAGGTTCTATCATAGTTCTTTTTACTCTTCTTGATTTAATACAGCCTCTCTACCTCCCTCCACGAGGTAGATGTAAGGTATGCGTACACTATATCCTCACCAAACCCGAACCCAGCTTGTGGGATTTTATTGGTGTTGTTACATTAGTTATCAAAGTTGCCTTTCTTGGTATTAAGTTTGAAACTGTGAATTGCCATGATAACTATGTTCTTGCTAAAATCTTCAGACAAGAGGCCGGGGAGGAGGTGAAGAATGAAGATATGCACGCGATGACAGTTACATGTCGATGAAATTTGTCATGGGGTTATAATAGTTAAACAATATATCGCCAAAGATCGTATTAGAGGTAGTAAGGTAGCTAATGTTCTTGACACGTTTACGTTTAGTGTTCCACATTTTTATATAGTTTTGAGCTTGTATACTGATTTTGCAGCTAAGTTTAAGTCAAAACATATTGAAAATATTCTTGTCAACAAAATGTATTTTCCATTTATGCCCGAAATTCTTGGTTAAAAATCAAAACAAATATATATTGGAAAATATTTTATTCACAAAAATATGTAAAAGGCAAAATAGGGGGGTGCATTCTTGTTTTTGCACCTGAAAAACACAACATACATAAGAGATAAATAGTCTTTTCTCCTAGGTTTCTTTCTCCGGTGACCGTCGTCGCACGGTTCACCCTAGACAGGAAAATTAGGAACTATAATTTTTGAGAATTCAGAATGTTCCAATTTTCCTATTGAAAATTTGATGATAGAGTTAATGAGTGCGTAGGTATTATTTGAATCGTCTCGAAAAATTTCATATTAGAGGTCCAAATTGCAGGCCATAATATATTTATTGTATTGATGATTTTTGAGAAATTGTGCCTAAGATATGATATTAGGTAGATTAGTAAAAAGAGGATGGATGCATTGGTTTTCATGTTGCATGCCTGTGGATGACAACAATCATATTAGCTCTTTGGAAAATAGCATCATTCAACCCTATAAAGATACCAAATCTCCAGCACAATTTGCCAACATTTCTTTTAAAACTGGTAATTCTTCTCCACTTTTTTCTCTTTCTATCCTTTTTTCGGAAACGACCTCACTACCTTCTCGAGGTAGGGACACCACCTTTTCCAGACGCCACTTATGGGACTATGGTTGGTATGTTGTTGTTGTTGTAGAATCTGCAATTTTGTTTGCTAACATTTTCTGGCCAAATTATTGGAGCTTCTGTTTTCTCTATTACATTATGGGAAATATCCAAATGTACCTTATACGTCTATTACATTAGGGAATTAGGCATTCGTGCTCTTGTTGTTAATAAATTATTTGCGTTGCGTTCCAACTTGGAGGAGATGGATTCTACATGTCAAAATACTTGTCCAAGTTTACCTTCTTCTAAGTGAAATATCGGGATTTTACTCTCCGTTATATGTCATTCATCTCCTTGGCGTTAACAGACTATTTTCCCTCTGAGTTTAACAAGCTCCAGTGTGCAGCAGGTAGTGTCCAAGTTTACCTTCTTCTATACACCATTCATGCTCTTGTTGTTGTTAAAACACGCATATGAATGACTAGAAAGTATAACAAAATACTATCGGTTTGACAGCCCCCTTTTTCACTTTTGTTTCCCCACAATTTGTTGGCAATATTTTTGGGTTGAAACATTGAGAATGACTAATGAACACCGGACAATATATAATATTGCTTTCGATCAAGTCATCAAGTGTGCTTGTTTGTTTTCTGACTGCAAAATTTTCAGATAGCAGCAGAAGGAGATACATAGCGGCAGAAATAGAAAAGTTTGGAAAAGGGAACATTTCAACTCAAGCCTTCACATTCCGCGAGCTGGGTCTTGCAACTCAAAACTTCGACTGTGAATGTTTGCTTGGTTCAGGTGGTTTTGGTAAAGTGTACAAAGGCCATATTAGAAGCAAGAATATGGTACTCTCCTGACATTTCTTTTGTTCGAAAATTGGTTAGTTTTCTTGGAAACGATAACTATTGTTCTTTTCATGTTGCTTAGGATGTTGCAGTGAAGCAACTTGACAGGAATGGTTTCCAAGGAACTAAAGAGTTCCTTGTGGAGGTCCTGCTGTTGAGTCTTCTCCGGCACCCTAACCTTGTCAATTTGGTAGGATACTGTTCAGACGGTGATCAGAGAATATTAGTTTACGAGTTCATGCCAAATGATTCTTTAGAAGGTCATCTTCTTGGTACGCCTTCATATCTGAAGTGTCGATGAAATGATCTTGAGTTTGATATTCGCCTTTATTGAAATTTCCTCATTGTTCGGCAGACCTTGGTCCAAATCAAAAGCCACTTGATTGGCATACGCGGATGAAAATTGCCGCAGGAGCAGCAAGAGGACTTGCATACTTGCATGAAACAGCTCAGCCTCCGGTGATTTATCGAGACTTTAAATCATCCAACATACTTTTAGATGAGAATTTTGATCCCAAGCTTTCCGATTTTGGACTTGCCAAGCTAGGTCCAACAGGTGACAGTACTCATGTATCCACCCGGGTTATGGGAACCTATGGTTATTGTGCACCTGACTATGCTTGCACAGGTAAACTGACTGTTAAGTCCGATGTTTATAGCTTCGGGGTAGTCCTTTTAGAAATAGTCACCGGAAGAAGAGTCATCGACAGCTCCAGACCTAGCGAAGAAAAGAACCTTGTCAAGTGGGTAAGTTTCAAGAACTCATCGGTTTCATTTTATATGACACGTTTTCCTTCCTAGTCTGTTTCAAACAGCAGCCTACCTAACTTTATTTCACAACTCGATGGCCAGGCACGGCCGCTGATCCTTGACAAGAGGAAGTCACACTTAATAGCAGATCCATTGCTACAAGGGAATTACCCGATGAAGGCATTGCATAAAGCTCTAACAGTTGCAGCAATGTGCCTGCAAGAGGACTCCAGAATGCGACCTCTAATCAGCGAAGTAGTGAACGCGTTAGAGTTTATATTGAATATCAAGAAACACGACGATGATCATAAGGAGGAAAATGCAGAAGACACTAGCAAATCACCACCTGCATTGCAAACTATTAGAAGTCATGTTGATCGTATTGCAAGTGATAAATCAAACAGTGATAGAGAAAGATACTAAACACTTCCATTTCTTGAGTGTTTTATCTGGTCTTTATGTAGTGTTTTGTCAGTATGAATGTTTGTAGATTTCTTATACACAGGTCATCGAGTTACACTGATAATGTAAAAATTCTTTATACTATCAGTATATAACTTTTTTGTATCGATCATCAAAGTACATTATGATTTTCTCAATACTTCTATTGAAATTGGCTCTGTATCAATGAAATTTCATCGCCGGTACTTAAGGAGTTGATGTGGTATATTTGTATCATAATGAACACTAAGATCTAGCATGACTAATTCAAATGGATTTTATGAAGTGATAATTAATTACTAAATCTGGCTTTTAGATTTGAATTTATTTTTGATTTTGTTATTTAAAAAAAAAAAAAACAACTTTTAAAGGTATTTAGAAATTAGCCTGAAAAAATTGTGTTAATTTGGAATAGAGATTGATTGCTATTGCTTAGGTGCAAAAACATATTGTTATACCCCATTTTAACACGAGGTCAAAATAGTGTACAACATATTGGAAAACTTCTGAGTTAAATAAGGAAGTCGCCACCTAATTAGTTCTACGGTGAATTAGGACACCTGTTATAAACTATGTGATTAAAGCAATTAAAGACTTCATTTTAAGGTCTGCAAAAACCTAAAATTCTAAGTAAGGATTCTAATTATCCTAAAGGGAAGGGATTAGGCATCCTAAAGGATCCGCTAACTACAGTTAACCGGCCAAACTTAGATTAGATAAAAAAAAGTAAAAGCTTCGTTAAGAAAGATATAAATAAGGTATTAAAAATATAATCGTCTTATTAAAACAAAACATGTTAATTATTGAAAAAGTTTTTTAGAAAGGTTCACTCACTTTTTTTGAAAATTTTAAAAGATAAATCCTAAAATATGCAACCTTATTGTTGTCATAAAAATAAAATAAAATATTAATAATAACAACAACAACAACAACAAAGAGGAATAAAGCTAAAAATAAGGATGAGGAACTAGACTGATTGACTGAGATCCATAATGTATTTGTTATCGCTTCTCCGATATGGAGAGAGATGGAGTCGAGTCATAAACTCCAATTGCGCTCCCGAGTTCACATGAGACAAAGAAAAGATAAGGATTAATATAACTTAAATTTTGATGTTTTAATAAAGTAAATGATTAAGATAGACAATGCAGGAACCATAGTTGAACTTTTACAGAAGCAAATTCAAAGTTTACCAAGGCAAACACACGAAAAGATAAACTAAAGAAAATTTCAAATCAAAGCTTAAGCACGGTAAACCACTTTGCAGAGAGTTTTCATGTAAGCATATTGAGAAAACATAGTTGTTTAGTCCTGGTAAAAGAAAGTTCAACAAAGACAAGACTTGTAAATTATCAGTTAAGTTCAATCACTCCAAATCACTTAACAATGTAGATACACAGGCACTAGGTCAAAATGTCCATACTGTTTAGAGATGTTAAAATAGGCAAAAGTAAAAACAAGTCTGAGACTTAGGCAAGGTAACTAGAAAATGGATACAATGCTACTACTAAATTCATTTTTTTTTTCATCCCTGTTTATTCAATGGATGGTAACAAACCCAATTTGTAAACTATATTTTTTGTTTTTAAGATGGGTCGATCATTCAGGAAATCCAAATAGGAGGAAAGGCTAAAAATTAGATGCCAAACAAAATCAATTGATTTAATTAAGCTTAGTACAGATTGCTAAAAGCTTAATAACCTTTACATAGGAATCAAGAGATATGCTAATAACAAGATAATATTACTGTTCACAGCCCACTAGAAAAGCTATGAAAAGGAAAAAAAAAAAAAAGATTAGCAGCTAACTAAACGTTGGCCTTAATTTTCAGCCAAAAGTAGTTTTGAGAAAAGATACATTTCAACATGATTCTTGTATTAATATAGTACAACATAGGCGCATACTGAAGCATACAAAAGCTTAGAGACGTAATATGCTCTTCTTTATGACCAAATAAGCAGCTTTTATCTCATCATTAATGGGTAATCAAAGCTATTCATTTGGTGGATTTCAAAGGAGAGAGCATCCCTGTAAGGAAATAAATGAACAACTTGGCAAATTCTTTTTTTTTTAAAAAATAAACCTTCAAGAATCTGAAAAAAAAGGCTTTGATAAAGCTTCCTAGCAGGTCAACTTTAAGATACGCAAGCAAACGTTTAGAATTTAAGGTAATAATAACGGAGTTGACGAACGTTAACCTTTAAACTAAATTAAATCTAGCAATGAAAACTTTATACTCATTTAGACACCTTTAGGCTTGAATTACTAACGTCGTATAAGAATGAGCAAAACTAATCCTATAAGCAAAAGCTAGTTTACTTCAAAAATTTTCAGAATCACAACTTTTCATATGCCAAATGGGAAGTTGCACGCTTCCATTTAATTATGCAGCTCTTGAAAAACATGTAAAAGGACCACTATAAGGTTCAAGGGTATTCACAAGAAGAAAAAAAATGCTCCTATGGTAAACAGCTGAACATGCCCGAATTTTCAAACATTTCGAGCCTTGCCCGTACTTAATCAAGAGTAGTCAATAACTTGTAACATCTTGAACTGGTATATGAAAATTAAGAAGTTATCACCATGTTCAAAGCATCCGAATCAACATTGCAATGACTTTAAAATGGTCTGCTATACACATTAGAAGGCTGGGAGCCTCCTAAAGTCTATTACAAAACTGATTTGAAGGATACAGAGACTCACAAACACACCAGCATAAAATCGAACGTTCCAAAAACTGGTTTACTAATGACGTATTTCAATATATTCAGGCCTATTCCTGGTCATATGCAGTTAAGTTCAAACCAAATTAGTTGAAATTAATTCTACATAAACTCTTGTTGCGCTCTCTTGATTACTAGCGTATTGTTATCCTGTTACGGATGCAAAATGTTACATAGGGATGACAACTTCATTCTAATTATACCTCACAAACAGTTTATAGCCATTTTGGAAGAACCATATCAGCTCATTCATACAATTGAGTAAAATCACCATGAAAGAGGCTCTACACTTATCAATTTCAAGTTCTTCACCCAAGCAAGGATCATGCATTGGCATCAATACTAAAATCTAAATCCCAAGATAATTGCTTCCTCATGGAAAGCCTAAGTTACTCCATATATCCTTTGAGGATTTGACCAAACAGATTCCAAGCATTAAAATCTAGCACTGTGGTAGTCAACTAACATACACAACTCACAACTGGGCCTAGTTCGAATGGTAAATAGGACCATACCACTGAGATTTTAAATTTCACGTTAGAGAAGCTACCCATGTCTAGACTTGTAAATATGAAGCTCGGATAGTCAAAAGTTCAATTACATGCTTTCTAATTCATACTAAGTATAGGCCAAGAACATATAAACAGAAGGGAAGTTCCTGGAATAGCAGCAAACAATAGATGTAATCTCCAATTTATTACTTCCAACTTACAGACGTTTAAAGCAACGAGACTATTGAACTAGCAATTTGGTTCTGTTTATATGAACACTTATTAACAACGAAGAAAAGCAAACAATAGGCCTCAGTTCCAGTGAATTTGTACGTCTGCTAAATTAAGACGAAAGCAGTAAGTTAACCGGACATGTTTCAACTAATTTAAGAAATTGAAACAGAAAAACACAAGCGAACCAACTTGACTTACGACTTTGCGCTTTCTACCCGATTAAAACTTTAGTCACGGAGTCCCGATAACATGATTTCCAAAGCTTAAACACAAACTAACTTTGAGACTTCAAATAGCAATCGGTCCCGTATAGGACTCGAGTAAAATAACTGTGTTTTAAGAAGCCGAATGCGAATAGCAAATCCCTCCAGCACAAATTGACCTTGGCATATCACATTCGTTCTCAGTAGTCATTTTTACATATTTAAAGGACACACTACAACAAACAGAGAACACCTATGGGATTGGACAAGCAGAAATTCAACGGACAACAGAACAAAAGACTACGGAGCGACTATATTTATTTATAGAAAACTGAAACGGAATAAAAGATGAGAGTGGTTACCGACCTTTTATGCAGCAGCGAACCAGAGGGCTTTCCGTCGGCGATACCAGCTCGAATTCGAACTTCAATTTCGAAAAGAAAGTAAAAAAAAAAAAAAAAAAAAACTAGAAGGAAACGGCCTTTCGAACTGGATGATCTTAGTGCTAATCTGATAACTGATTTTTCTTCTGCTCTGCTCTATTTCTTCCTTTTTTGTTCTTCTTCTTCCTCCTCTCTGCTTGATCTTTTTTCTCGTCGCGTCGGGAAAAATAGCAAATTATATTTGTATTTAAGTAAAATATTAAATATTGGTATATAAATACATATATAAATATATATGTATTACTCATAAATATATATGCATAACTGAAAAATACATATTTTTTTTAATTATGAAATGGATAAAATATTGCTACTTTTACTATAAGTTGTAATTTTAAAAAAATATTGTTATTTATTGTAATTATAATCTTAAGGATGCTAGTTTCTGTAATTTTTTCTTTAAATTATTGTTGGTTGTTGTTGGGCTGGAATTAATTAGTTGTGGCATGGGTCAAATATGAATAGAGAATTAATCTACCGATTTCATTTGACTAATTTAACGATGCTTCAATTAATTCTTCTTGAAAATATACGCATATATATACACGTGTATATATATATATATATATATATATATATATATATATGAAATAAAGAGAAGAGTGAATTTTGCAAAAATATAATAATATAGTAAGTATTATATTAATATTCTAACATGTATTTATTTACTCATTTTAGAAAAATAGTGGAACATATATTTGTTTATTTATTTTCGATGAAATTTACAATTTGCGATATTAATAAGAAAAACACAATTTTCAAATTGTTAACGTCAAAATAAATTATGAAATAAATAAATAACTACATAATATATATATATTCAAAAACTTCTAAGCATCGAGAAATTAATTTTATGAAAAAGGAGAGTCAAAATTGGAAGTCAACACATATTAGTATATAGTTATGGGGAAAAGTACAGAAATGGCCACTCGATCGAAATCTTAAGGATGCTAGTTTCTATAATTTTTTCTTTAAATTATTGTTGGTTGTTGTTGGGCTGGAATTAATTAGTTGTGGCATGGGTCAAATATGAATAGAGAATTAATCTACCGATTTCATTTGACTAATTTAACGATGCTTCAATTAATTCTTCTTGAAAATATACGCATATATATACACGTGTATATATATATATATATATATATATATATATATATATGAAATAAAGAGAAGAGTGAATTTTGCAAAAATATAATAATATAGTAAGTATTATATTAATATTCTAACATATATTTATTTACTCATTTTAGAAAAATAGTGGAACATATATTTGTTTATTTATTTTCGATGAAATTTACAATATGCGATATTAATAAGAAAAACACAATTTTCAAATTGTTAACGTCAAAATAAATTATGAAATAAATAAATAACTACATAATATATATATATTCAAAAACTTCTAAGCATCGAGAAATTAATTTTATGAAAAAGGAGAGTCAAAATTGGAAGTCAACACATATTAGTATATAGTTATGGGGAAAAGTACAGAAATGGCCACTCGATCGAAATTAATTCCACGAAGATGGCTATGGAATTTAAACTTCATTTTATAGGCATTTTAATTTGTTGATTTGTTCTATACAGTTTCTTTACATATTCTATACATATCTTATACATATAAATATTCTATAAGAAAATTATATAGTTTTGATACACAATTTATACAATAATTGTACAATTTTTTTACACAATTTATACAACAATTATATAATTTCCATATACTTTCTATACATTTTTTATATATATTTTATACATATACATTCTTGGTAAGACTATACAATTTATATACATATATCTTTTATATATATACATATTTCTATATAGCAATTAGACCATTTTTGTACAATTATATTTAATTATTATTTTTAAACAATTAGAAAAAATAGAATATTTTTAGATAAAAAAAAAATTGTAGTAAAAAAATACTAAAATATTTTTAGAAAAAGATCGAATGGTCCAAGTTGGAAAAGGTTGCTCTATTTTTTTTAAGAACTGTATCAGTATTGTATAAGAATAGTATCAATATGGTATATAAATTGTATCTGAACTACATGAACCAAAATGACTCAAATTAAGAAATGACTATAAAATGAAAATAATTTAGCCGACTGACTATATTTTGACAAAATGTCAAATGCTCGCCATTTATTTTTAAAATGGCCAGTGAATGTCTTTTTTCCTATAGTTATTCCCCTTTATATTAAAGTTCAACAAAATCTCTACAATTTTATCAAACTATTTTTATAATAAAATATTTTAAATTATTAGTTATGTTGACTTAAAATATTTTTTTGTATATTTCTCAAATATGTAAATTTTACTTTTAAGAATTTAACGAATCTATACCAAATTTCTTAGTCAAAATCAAGTATTTCAAATTTTTAACCCTTATACTATAAAATTTAAACTACTATATTCGGGATAGGGGGAATAGCAATTTCCAAACCTCATACGAATAAATCCAAAACTTTATTAAAAATAAAAAAAATAAAAATATTGGCATATAAATGTGGCATTTTTGTGATATTGCAATGAATGGTCATTGTTTTCTAATACGAAAATTAATATTTAACAAAAAAGAAATAAATTTATATATAATTAATTTCTTCGTGATAATATTATTTTCTACATAATTTGTATTTGAACCTAACCACCATAATAGCATGATTGAAAAGTGCCACCGAACAAAAGGTTCCTTCTATCCCATATTAATAGTAATATTATTACAAATGTTATTTTAAAACATTCGTCTAGTATAAAATTGATTAATTGTTTTCAAAAATAAATAATATTAATTATTTTAAAAGTTAAGTTTTAGTCCTTATATTATTCAACTAAGTATAATTAACCTTTGTTGGGTTCAGAACTTCAGTTCATCTTATCTTTTATCTTTTATATTTTGATGATTAACAAATCTAGTCGAAGAACCAGCTAGGTGTTCCTAGCAAAATAGTAATATTATTAAAAATGTTAGTTTAAAATATTCTTGACTATAAAATTGATTGATTATTTTCAAAAATAAATAATATTAATTATTTTAAAAGTTAAGTTTTAGTCCTTTGTATTATTCAACTAAGTATAATTAACCTTTGTTGGATTCAAGTTCATCTTTTCTTTTATCTTTTATATTTTGGTGATTAACAAACCTAATCGAAGGTCCAGCTGCATCAACCAGTGTTCCTAACTTTTGTTGTATAGAATTATGTTTTGTCTTATGTGCCGGATGTCTAGCACTTGTCTGGCGGTAGGAGCAGAATAGTGGGACGTGCTCTAAAGTGGTCATTATCAGTGTCCTTCAATGAGAGAGTTTTTCTCCTAATGCTCGTCATATATATTCATCGTCTTGAGGAAAAAAGTTTCAATTTTATACACATTCACAAAAAAAGTACTTTTCTCAAAGCAAAAGCTATCTTGGTGTTCAAATCATTCAAGGATTTGTTTACGTAAAAACTCTTTGCTCATAGTAAATATATTTTATTTTTAAGTTAATCGAATTCTAGTCTTTATTCTTACACGGTAAACTCACATCTCTTTAAGAGATCTGTTTGAATAGGTAATTTATTCTGAATCTCTGTCAAAGTTGATTTTTTTAGCTAGAGTTAGCTAATGGAGTCCTTCAAGTAGAGCTATTGTGAAGCAAGGCGTAGGAATAGAGTTATTAAGAGTTTAATTCCTAGGTTGCATAAGGTTGTAGTCGAAATCGTTGCTTGATGATTAGTGAATCAGTTGGTGAAATTCTACTGGGGTATGCCATGATTTTACTCTCTTAAGTAAGAAGATTTTTACGTAAACATCTCTCGTCATTTACTTTACTATTGTTTACCTTGTAGTGCCGCATACAAGGATCAGGTATGAATCGGGTTCTTGTTGTTGTAGTAGACTCGTATAAATCATCAATCTTCAATTAATATAAGTGTGTGATTTTAATACTTCAAGGTTCAATCCTTAATTTAAATCCCTTGTTTCTAAAACGATTCTCATATTATTTTTGTATTGAATTTATCTCTTTTTTTTTTATTTGCGAAAATATTAATAAGTTTGAAGGGTTGAAAATGTTGATGATGTTAAGGGAGAAACGACTGGATTTTGTAGGGATTTTTTGAACAATAATATGTAGCAATCTTTGATGTAAATGACAAGATTTGGATGAGTTGATATATATAGATTCATTATCGTGTTTAGGGGTGGCAAAATGGATAAATTATATGGTTATCCGTCCATTTTATTCATGTTAAATGAGTTGGGTATCCAACCCATTTAATAGTGGGTCAAATATGGGTCAATCCATATTATCCATTCTAAAATATGAATAACTCATGGGTATCCATAAATTATACTCTCCTTAAAGTATGACACGTGCAATGTCTAAAGTATACTTATTAAGGGTGTGTTTGGAATGAATAGTTTTTTTTTCAAAAATATTTTACAAAAAATAGAAAATATTTTCCATTTTTTTACTTTTTTATTTTCATAACTTTTTTTAAAAAAAATTAAACTTTTTTTTTAAAAAAATTAAAGTATGACATGTGTGGAGATGTAGTAATGTCTACCGTATACTTATTAAGGGTGTGTTTGGAATGAAGACCTCTTTTTCAAAAATATTTTTAAATTAAACTTCTTTTTTTTTAAAAAATATTTTTTTATTTAAATTATTTGAACCACCCTTTTCTCTCTTTTTTTTTTTTTTCCTTTTTCGTTTCTTTCTTTTCATTTTTTTTCTCTCTTCTATCGTTAATTTCTATTTCTCTTTTTTCTTCTTTTTTTCCTTTTTTAATTTTCTTTCTCATTTTTCTTTTTATATTTTTTCTTTTTCTCCCCCTCCCCCCTTCCCCCCCTTTTTCTAATTTGATTTTTTTCTATTTTTATTTTTGTTTCTTTCTTTCATTTTTTTTCTCTCTCTTCTATCTGTAACTTCTATTCCTCTTTATTCTTTTTTTTTTTTTGTATTTTTTTCTTCTTTTTTCTTATCTAATTTTTTTGTACTTTTGAAAAATATTACTACGGCGAGAACAAAAAATACCACAATTGCTTATTCTATTTTTATGTGCACCATCATTTATATTTTTATAATCATTGATATAATTGTGTTTGTATTTTATAGTTTGCACTTGTATGAGTATTTTTATTTTATAGTTCACGCTATTATTTATATTTTTATATTTATTGGTATAATTGCATTTGTATTTTTATTTTATAGTCATGCTATCATTTATATTTTTATTTTTATTGATATAATTGTATCAAATATAATACATGTTTATACAACTTGAACTATACAAATACAAATGGTACTTGTTTATATACAAATACAAATGAACTATACAAATGCATGTATATTTGTATATTTTAGACTTAAACAAATACAATAAATTCATTCACTTGTTTGTGTACAAACACAAATAGTAAATTATAAATATTTACATTTAAACTGTTCAAATACAAATAATAAGTTTATTTGAACTATATAGTATAATACAAATAAATATAAAATACAACAACAAAAAA
The DNA here is from genome assembly GCF_002878395.1 of Capsicum annuum. NCBI lineage: Eukaryota > Viridiplantae > Streptophyta > Magnoliopsida > Solanales > Solanaceae > Capsicum > Capsicum annuum. The sequence goes on along the minus strand of NC_061117.1, from coordinate 224,030,341 downwards.
ATAATAGAAAAATACAAAAAAAATAACAAAAAGGAATAAACGAACAAAGCAAAAAAAAAAAAGGAAAATACCAAAAAGGAAAAAATGTAACAAAATGAAAAAAAAATAAAAAAAAACAAAGAATGGAAAAGAAAAAATGAGAACAAAAAAGAAAAAAAAAAGAAAAGGGAAAAAAGAAGAAAAAGAGAAGAAAAATAGCTGAAAAAGGAAAAAAAAAAAGAAGAGCAAGTTAAGGGAGAAATAAAAGAGAGAGGTTATGGAGTGTATTTAATTAGCAAGAGAGCCTATGGATTGTAATTAATCAAAACTTAGGCTAAATTAAATAATTAAAAATTTATGCTTGTTAAGTCATGTAGTTTTTCTTGTAATATAAGAGTACTTTTGTCTTTACATAATAAGAAGTAACGGATAATATGGATGTTCATATTATCCATTTTATCAATAATCAAATATGGATTGGGCTGGATATTTTATCTATTTTCACATGACCCACTTTTAACCCGACCATATTCGACTCAACCCGCCTATTTGCCATCCCTATTCATGTTTATCGGTGGAAGCCAGATCTCAAAATAAATTAATTTTCAATTTTAATTTTTGTAATTTTTTATATTTTTAAAATTAAAGATTGCATTAAATTTTTAACTTTCATTAGTTTGAAGGATCAAAATCACAAGTTTATATAAATTGGACGCTAATTATACTTAGAAAAATGGCACTCCCTCCATTTCAAAGACACATCTATTTTGATTTGACACTAATATTTAATAAAATAAATAAACATTTTGAATCTTATGATCTTAAATCAAAATTACATTAAATATATCAAAATTTACTTTAAGTTTGTGGTTTTAAATATGACAAATAAAAAGTTGAAATTGAAATATTATCAAAAAAAAATATTTTTTTAAACGAACCAAAAAAATAAATTATTCATTCTTTTAAAACAAAGTACTCCCTCCATCTCATTTTAATTTATCATCTTACAAAAAATAAATATCTCATATGAATTAATCACTTATTAAATTAGAATAGAATTAATTTTTTTTTTTTAATTTTACCTTTATAATTAATAGTATACATTAAATGTGGAAAATTTCAATTCTAATGTCTATTTACATGTCCAATGAATATACAAGATAAAATAATAAAATTCACTATTTAATTTATAGTTTTTTAATCATCATGTAAAATAAAATGTGTCAACTAAAGTAAAATCGATGGAATACTAATTTTTGTCCCTATTTTTTTTAGAAAAAAAACATGTAAAAACTAAAAAGTATAATTGAGTAACCGGTAAGGTTGCTGGTAGGGTGTTCATGGGTCGATTTGGATTGGTTAGTGGTTAAAATCATAACCAAAATCAATTTAGTCGGTTTTTAAATTCCTAAAACCAAACCAAACCACAAAAAGAAAATAATCGTCAATTTGGTTCTTGTCAATTTGGTTCGATTTTTTGATTTTTTCAGTTATTGACTAGCCTATTCCAACCATCTCTAGAATAAACTTTTTTTTTTTAACTCATAGAATACATTGAACAATTTCTCATGAAATATTAGTACAGTGATGGACAAATGATCCTATAAACTCTTAAAAATCAAAACAAACACATTAAACAATACCAACATTGAGATGAAAAGTACTAATTTTATATTGTAGACACTAAAATAATTCAATAACATACAAACACATACATGTACATTGTAAAATAAAGCTTTGTATTCTGTTGCAATGTACTGCAAGAAGAGACAGAGTTGGGCAACTTGAGTTATTTATTTACTTTATAGACTAACTAGGTGAGTTAATCGTATAGAAAAACGATTGAATAAACAAGGACATATAAAATTATCATTTGAACTAGGGACCATGGTAACTCGTATTGTGAAAGTTGGAGTAGCAAAAATGAGGCGGGGACCGTACGGTTAACTTATTAGTAATAATAGGTAGAGTTGGGCTTGAGTTTAGGGCTTTGGGCAATTGGGTTAAAGTATTGGTTGGGTTAGACATAGATTAAAATTGGGCAAAATTCAAAAATAACATACTTATGCCTTTAATTATGAGTTTCATAACAACAGTTTCATAATTACATATTATAGCAAGTTGTATTTTGTATTTTTACAAACTGTTGCTACAAAAATATAAATACATATGATTTTTACTGCCCTATGATCGATATGTATTTTGTATTTTTGCAAACTGTTGCTATAAAAATATAAATACATACAAATATATATGATATAAAATGTAATTTGATAGAAGTGTTGTTATTTTTTTGTAAGTTAATAGTTAAATATGCTACTTTATGTATTTTTTCCATTAAAATTTAGTTTTAGATTAAATTTAATAAAATATTTATATTTTATTCATAAATTATATATAAATAATTTTAACATATATATATATTTATATATAAATTTATTGGTTTGATTTGATTATTTTCATGATTTTTTTTTTTTAAGTAAAATCATAACCAAACCAAATAGCATCTGTTTTTTAAAATTTAAAATCAAACCTAACTAAATCAAACCAAACATCAATTTTTTTAATTAGTTTGGTTCGATTTACGATTCATAACCAAACCATGAACACCCCTAGACTTTCTGCCATGTGTTCAAGTTTTAGAAACAACTTACAAGATAAGGCTGCGTATAATACATTGTTATAGTGGACTCCTTCTCCTCTCTTTCTCTCTCAGGTCTTTGTTCTCTTCTTCTCCACCACTACTACTTCCAGACAAACAACTAATTTAAACCCTTCTAAAACCCTAAAATAAAAATAAAAATATATAGTCCAACTTTTACCCCTTTTTATTATTGGTTAAATTTTTATTTTTTATTTTTTAAAAAGAAGAGTATATTATATTTTGTTTTATATTTTGTGAAGTTTATCAAGACGGCGGCTCAGTTTTCCCTTTTGAGCTGCACTAGCAATAAGGTGCTAGTTGTTAGCAGTAGTAGTAGAAGAAGAGGAGTGATAGTAATGGCATTCTTGGGTCTTTCTGTTCAATCTTCCCCTTTTAAACAGTCTACTTATTTTTGGTTTTCTCCTCATTCTCGTTCCTTTTGGGCTTCTTCTGCTAAATCCCTTAACAGGTTTGTCTTATTTTCTTGAAAAGTTTCATTACATATACCTGTTGTGATTATTGCTGTTTGATGAAGTTCCATTCTTGAGGCTTTGAGTTCTTCTTGTTCTTCTGTTATAGTGGTGTATTTGAGTTTTTGCTATGTGGGTATTTTTGTGTGTGTTTTATTTGGTCAACTTAGTACTGTATTAGTAGCTTCTTCTGTTAAATCCCTCAACAGGTTTGTCCTCTTTCCCCTCCCCTTTTCAGCTTTGTTACTGTGAAAGTTTCATTCTTTATAGCTTATGTGATTACTGTTGTTTGATAAACTTCTTTGTGTGTGCTCTTTTGGATTTCAGGGTGGATACCATTTGGGTTTCTTGTGAAGTTTCATTATTTATATCTGTTGTAACTGCTGTTGTTTGATGAAGTTCCATTCTTGAGGCTTTGAGAGTTTCTTGTTCTTGTGTTTTGGTGGTGTATTTGAGTTTTTTCTATGTGGGTATTTTTGGTTTTGTTTTATTTGGTCACCCTAGTACTGGATTAGTGGCTTGTTCTGCTAAATCCCTCAACAGCATTGTCCTCTTTTCCTTGAGTTTTTCAGCTTTGTTGCTGTTGAAGTTTCATTCCTTATAGCTTATGTGATTACTGTTAAAGTTTCATTCTTTATAGCTTATGTGATTACTGTTGTTTGATAGACTTCTTGTTTTTTGTTTTTTTTTTCTTGTGTGGGTGTTTTTTTTGTGTGCTGATATTTTATTTTATTGGGGAAGAGTGCTTTGTTTGTATTTGTACCTGTAGTGTCTTGTAGCCTCTGGTGATGTCTATGATTTCATATAGCTAGTTTATAATATTACTTGGTGGGTGTCTTGTTTTCTTTACTATCTAGCGGTGTGATATCTCTTGTTATTGTTTGCTTTTATGTTTTTTTTGTTATATTTGATAGCCGGGGGTCTATTGGAAACAACCTATCTACTTCAGTTGAGGTAGTGGTATGGACTGCGTACGCTTTACCCTCCTCATAGCCCACTTTGTGGGAATACACTAGGTATGTTGTTGTTGTTGGTGGTGGTCATTCCATGCCCCCTTTTGGATTTCAGGGTGGATACCATTTGGGTTTCTTGTAAAGTTTCATTCTTTATACATGTTGTAACTGCTGTTGTTTGATGAAGTTCCTTTCTTGAGGCTTTGAGAACTTCTTGTTCTTCTGTTTTAGTGGTGTATTTGAGTTTTGGCTATGTGGGTATTTCTGTGTGTTCTTTATTTGGTCACCTTAGTACTGTATTAGTAGCTTTTTCTGGTAAATCCCTTAGTAGGCTTGTCTCTTTTTCTCCCTTTTTCAGCTTTGTTACTGTTAAATTTTATTCTTTATAGCTTATGTGATTACTGTTGTTTGATAAACTTGTTTGTGTGTGCTTATATTTTGTTTTATTTGGTCATTCCATGCCCCCTTTTGGATTTCAGGGTGGATACTGTTTGGGTTTCTTGTAAAGTTCCGTTATTTATACCTGTTGTAACTGATGTTGTTTGATGAAGTTCCTTTCTTGAGGCTTTGAGAGCTTCTTGTTCTTCTGTTTTAGTGGTGTATTTGAGTTTTTGCTATGTGGGTATTTTTGTGTGTGGTTTATTTGGTCACCTTTATTACTGTATTTGTAGCTGCTTCTTGTAAATCCCTTAATAGGTTTGTCTCTTTTTCTCGCTTTTTCAGCTTTGTTATTGTTGAAGTTCCATTTTTTTATAGCTTATGTGAGTACTGTTGTTTGATAAAGTTCTTGTTTTTCTGTTTTACTGCTGTTTTTTGAGTTTTTTCTTATGTGATTTTTTTTTGTGCTTATTTTTTGTTTTATTTGGTTAATACGTGCCTCCTTTTGGATTTCAGGATGAATACTCTTCAGGTTTGACTCTTTTGCTCCCCTTTACAACTTCATTACTGTTGATTTTTTTGTAAAGTTTCACTCTTTATGCCTTATGTGACTATGATTGTTTGATAAAGTTTCGTTCTTGAGACCTTGAACTTCTTGTTCTTCTATTTTAGAGCTGTTTTGGGGGGTTTTTCATATGTGGGTATTTTTTTTGTGTGTTTATTTTTTTGTTTTATTTGGTTACTACATGCCCCCTTTTGGATTTCAGGGTGAATACTATCTGAGGTTGTTTGGTAGAGCGTATTAGGATAGTACTAAATAAGGTGTATTAGTAGTGTTGGGATTAGTAATGTTGGGACTATTTCCTATCCACTGTCTGTTTTGGTGTATTAACACCATTTTGTCTTTATTCATGCTTATCCATGTAGTAATAGCGCCCATGTATTACTAATTGGTTGGCTAGGTTTTAGTAGTTGTACATAGGCTCAAAATATGAAACAAAGGATTAAATAATACCATGATTAATACATGTATTAATTCTCTAATACATTCTACCCAACGTCCAACGAGCCCTTTGGGTTTCTTGTTTCTTAGTTTACCTATTATCCTAGTCCTGTGTGTGGGATTTTTGAGAATATACTGGACTTTATAATACACCCTGGACACTTGGAAATAAGTGGAGTGATGTTTTTGTGCAGCCATTATACCTCCTTGCTGCTGAAGCTGTTAACAACACTAGTCTTTTTTCCAACTTTATTACTGTTAATTTTCTTGTAAAGTTTCATTCTTTATACCTTATGCGATTAGTGATTACTATTGTTTGATGAAGTTTCTTTCTTTAGACTTTAAACTTCTTGTTCTTCTGTTTTACTGCTGTTTTTGGGTTTCTCTTATGTGAGTATCATTGTGTGTGCTTATCTTTTGTTTTATTTGGTCACTTCATACCCCGTTTTAGGTTTCTTGTTTTGTTATGTACTTGTTGCCCTTGTCTTTTGTGTGGGATTTTTGAGTATGTACTGGACTTTATATACTTCCTAGAAACTTGGAATCAAGTGGAGTGATGCTTTTGTACAATCCTCAAACTTGGCCTCAGTTAATAAGTAAGTGTTCCAACTTTAAGTATGCAAATCTAGACTCTTAGCCCGTCTTCACTCTGTCAATTGAACATGAGAACTCCAGCTTACAAAATGATTGTCTATACACCTCCAAAACTTATGTGTCACATCAATCAGGTGTCCATGAGATACAGTGGGAACAACTTGGAATGTTTAATTGCTAGTTGAGACTGAGTTGAAGTGTCTAGATTGTGCACTCTCAAATTTGGAGTACGTACTTGGCAGTTGAGGTCAAGGTTAAGTGTCTAAGTATGTATTATGCCTTTGTACAACCATTATACCTCCCTGCTGCTGAAGTTGTTAACAAAATTACTTAGTTATTAAGAAAAATACTATAGTTGATAGTACAGTTTAGATGAAGATAATGGACTAGCCAATTGTCAGTTTTCTAAGAGAAATGTAAGACCCCAAAGAGAAAGTTCCTAGTGTTGTTTCTTAACTTCTATTTTAGGTGGGTGGACTGTGGAGGGGGCCTACTTTGTATTTATTAAGGGAATTTTGAATATATTGGTTATCGTGAAATATTATCTAATCAATTTTTTTAAAAGAATGGTATTCATTTTCTTCAAGGAAGAGAAGCTTTTGCTTCTTTAGCCACCACTGTAATGCTGATAACTTTTTCTAGTTAAGATATCTGAGAAGATGTTTTTGACCACGTATGATCTCTGATGAATAGGGCATAATGCTATTTAATGTAGGTTGCCGAGTCCCAGTTTATAACTGATTGATTAAACCTCTCATTCTATTCTAAACTGAATATCATTTGTAGGCGGGAAGATTGCAAAACTCAGAGTATAGAAACTGCATCGTTCAGCTTAGCTGTGCGTGGTGATTCCATTAAACAAATATCAAGTCATGAAAGGAAGTTATTCTCTACTGGATTACAACAGAGAATTGAGGAAGACAGTTTATACGGATGGAATGCTGAAATTGAGGCTATTAGAGCTCTTAAAGCAAAAAGCCCCTATAATAGATACAAAAGAATTTCAGTGGAAAATTGTGGTGTTAGTGCCTCCACAAATAGGAAAGTGAATGATGAAAATACTGGTGTTCCAACTGAAGTCAAGACGAGAATGATGCATGAGCGTATCACCCCTAGCTATTCTGCCACAACCTGTATTTCAGGAGGCAGCTTATCTTCAAAAAGCAAACCACTTTATAACCCTAGTAGAGGAGAAGAGAAAGAAGTTGGAGACTGGAGAGAGTATAAAAACCATTTGCCACAACTATCTGTAGGTATTAACCATTCAAGAAATGATGAAGTTACCTCAGTAAAGAAGGTTGATGGTACAAATATATCTCATTACAAGCCCCTGTCAAAAGGTTCCCATCTTAATGGGCAGTTGTCAAGCAAACTTATGGAAGCCAAATTGGATAAAGCAAATAAACTTAGGGAGGGTAATGCATCTGATCAAATAAGAGACAGTGTGAATGGAACTTATACCAAGGTAGTTACTGCCAAAGCAAAAGGTGTTATCCAGGAGCGTGCAACTAATAAAATGGAAAAGAATACAATTCAATCCGTGGCAACTACTGTTGTGAATGGAACTGAGACTAAGATTGTCAGTGATGAAGGAACAGGTTTAGGTCAGGTTACCCTCCGCGAGAGGCTGGGTGTGATGTATGAAAAAGTTCATATAGTTGACAATCTATCAGCAGCCAAAGAAGTTGTCAGCAAGCTTACACATCAGTACAAGCATTTTGTCCATGCATGTGATACGGAGGCATGTCTTATCTTAATTTTGTTTGGTTCTTGTGATTTATTCTGAATCTGTGATTTCCATGCACATGGATAATTCTGCATTTGCAATTAAATTTGTCGCTCAGCCACTTTAGAGCTTATTTACCCTTTTTGATCATTCATACATAGGTAGCAAGTATTGATGTTAAGCAGCAAACACCTGTTGATCATGGAGAAGTTATATGCTTCAGTATTTATTCTGGACCAGAAGCTGATTTTGGTGATGGGAAATCTTGTATCTGGGTAGATGTTCTTGATGGAGGTGGCAAGGACCTATTAGTCGAATTTGCTCCATTTTTCCAAGACTCATCCATCAGAAAGGTAGCTCTTTTATTATGTAACATTATTTGGGTGATCTGTGTTCTCTAAATGCCTTTTTCATGGCTGTCTATTGAAGATCTTTGTTCATGGCTTGTTTCACCTAAAGTCATTTGCCACATATCATACCATTAGTGGTTTTTCTGTAGGTCTGGCACAATTATAGCTTTGACAACCACGTCATAGAAAACTATGGGTTTAAACTATCTGGCTTTCATGCTGACACTATGCACATGGCACGACTTTGGGATTCCTCTAGGCGTACTCTGGGCGGTTATTCATTAGAGGCACTAACAGGTGATTCCTCTGTCATGCGTGATGCTAGACTGGTACATGCTGAAAGGCTGTTTGATGGTGACGGTCTATTTGGTAAAATATCTATGAAAACCATCTTTGGTCGGAAAAAGCTGAAGAAAGATGGAACTGAGGGTAAAGTGACTGTCATTCCTTCTGTTGAAGAGTTGCAAAGGACTGAACGAGAATTATGGATTTGTTATTCTGCATTAGACTCCATAAGCACATTAATGCTTTATGAGAGTTTAAAGAATAAACTATCTAAACGGGTCTGGACATTTGATGGAGTTCGTAAAGGATCCATGTATGAGTTTTATGAGAAATACTGGCGTCCATTTGGTGAGATTCTAGTTCAAATGGAAACTGAGGGCGTGCTGGTTGACCGTGCCTATCTTGCTGAGATTGAGAAAGTGGCTAAAGTGGAGCAGCTGGTTGCTGTGAATAGATTTCGTAACTGGGCAGCTAAGTACTGTGCTGATGCAAAGTACATGAATGTTGGAAGTGACACACAGTTGCGTCAGCTGTTTTTTGGTGGCATCCAGAATAGGTATAAAGCTTTTCCAAAAAGTACTTTCTTGCAGAGCAACTTAATCAAAGTGTTTTATGTGTCGAATAACTTGCATTTCGCACATTGCACATTTCTCGTTCATCTGATGCTGGTTGCCAAATAGCAACCCCCCCTGTAATCTTACACCAATGTGGATATAATTTATTTTTGTTGTATGCAAATCATCCATGGTGGAGTAGCTGTCCTAGGGAAATCCTGCAAGGACGGACAGGGAAATAAGATATGGATAGGTGTAGTCACCATATGAACACGGGCCCTAATGCAGTCTACTTTTGCTGATCAATTTTTTCAATGATTGGAAGCTTCTCTACAAATTCCACTTTTAGTGTTGTTGAATAGTGTTAGATTTAATTGCTTATCTAAGGTACGTGGGAGGTGCAAAATATATACATTGCAAAAACTCAAGCTCCCACTAAGTGGAAGGAGTTGAAGAGTCTAGTATAGTGCCTAATTCACTACATGGAAAAACCAAGAAGTACAAGCATCTATATTTCAATCTCTGCGCTGCTTATGCAGATTGTACCTGTGTCAGAGGTGATGGCATGCTCATACATGAGATTCAACTTTCGAGGAGTCTAAAAGTATTAATTTTCAGATGCCATTCATACAGCTAAATGTAATCCAGTTAACCTTCTGGAAGTTTCGCAACTGGAGTATTTTACCCAAATATAGGTTTTAACACCCCAGCATGAGGAGACAGCTCACCTAGAATGCTGGCGCCATTTCTGTCAGATGATGGATGTGGGAAATGATATTCTACCTAACTTGTCCTTCATGCTTCTAGACTTAATGATATTCTTTCTTTATGCCATGCATCTGAAGGTTGTTGTGGCGACGTGCATGCTAAATCAATGATTGTTGCTGATAATATTTGTTGGTGCATTGAAGCTTTTGCGTGCACTGCAACAATGAGAGGAATACTACCTCCTTCCAGCATTGCATAATTAGAATCCCTTTTCGAAGGTTTATTTAGCAAATTTTGGTCTCAAATCTGACATAGGTTAATTCATTGTCTTAAATATAATTTATAGTTTTATAAGCTACACAAAAGATACTAAAGGAAAACTTTTTTTTTTCTTTCCAAAATTATGACATGATACATCTTAAAAATTTAGCCAAACTGTTATGTCTTTTGGCTCCGAAGTGAAAAGGGACTATAACTTTGGGATGAAGGGAGTACAAAATTTTTAATTACATGCATGACCAATAAAATTATGAAACTGTTGTTAGCTTCTAAGTGAGAAGATGGGTATTTTCCAATTCTTACCAGTATAAACAAGTCCCCTTGAAGATATCTCCTTAGTGAATGATGTGTTCCTCTTTAACAATTTCACATTAAGCAATGGCAGCATATGTGTCCTTAGTTTCTTTTTTTTCCTTCAGATTGTTTCTTGCTTATTCAGTCTGTAACTACCTCTCACTTGGTGTTCTTTATCTTCTGAAAAATAATGCTTTACAGAAAGAATATTGATGAGTGTCTACCAACTGAGAAAGAATTCAAAGTTCCGAATGTTGATAAAGTAATTGAAGAAGGAAAGAAGGCTCCCACCAAATTTCGTAAAATCCAACTACATAGAATTTGTGATCCTATCGACACAGAGATTTTCACCGCCAGTGGCTGGCCTTCTGTTAGTGGAGATGCTTTGAAGGCTCTCGCTGGCAAAGTTTCTGCGGACTTTGATATTTTTGATGATGTGGATGGCAATCCTGAGGAAGTTCCTGAAACAAGCGTTGATGAAGCTTTAGGTACAAATAATGAAGCTCTCAGCCAAAACCCAGAAGTTTCAGCTTATGGAACAGCTTACCACGCCTTTGGAGGTGGGCAGAAAGGAATTGAGGCCTGCCATGCCATTTCAGCCTTATGTGAAGTTTGCTCCATAGACTCTTTAATATCCAACTTTATCCTCCCCTTGCAGGCAAGTTGATTTGTGTTCTGTTCTGTGATGTAGTATATAATCCTTCCTCATGGAACGGTCTAAGAAGTTCAGGGCAATTTTTTTACTTGGCTGTAGAATTTGTTTGTTAATTAATCTGCAACCAAGTATTTGTTTTACTTTTTCTTTTATTTGGTAGGATATGGCATGTGATGAGTTTAAATGGGGAGGCGTGGTTTGTGAGGATTCATATAGGCTACCCTAACACTTGTTTGAGACTGAGGCAATAGTTGTTTGTTATTCTTATCTTGGCCTTATTTCATGGGTCTATATGGTAGAAAGTTCTTACATTATATAGTCTTGACTATGGACTGCGCAACCGATAGTTAGAGGAAAAAAACTAATGCTCAACTGATTGTTTAAATAATTTTTCTACTGATGTAATAGTGTATGAGAATTGGTATTTCCTGAAGTTACATGATGAGACGTTAAGAATAGTTATTTTGTTTCCTCTATCATTTATGAATAACTGAAATTACTCTTCTCTTGTATATGGGAGCTTTTCCCAATATTAATAAAATTAGACCCTTGTGGTTTGACCCTTTCCCGGACCCGCACATAGTGGGAGCTTAGTGCACCGGCTGCCCTTTTTTACCTTACCTTATCTAAAATGAATCTCTGAGAAACAATTTTGCCTTGGGTGCAATTTGTTTGAGTGACGAAAATATAGTGACCTAACTATTCACAGCTCACTGATTAATCAGGACACAGTATGGATTATTGCTGTTGCCTCACCACTGATTTAAGGAGTCTAGGTGTTCACAATCAGTGAATCAGGGTTTTCTGTAGGACAGGATACTCAAGAGATTTCTTTGGATCTTGATTGTGATAGGTTAGCAAGTTATTGGAGATGGAGGTAGCCAACAAGGTGTTTGGTTGAGGTGGAATATAGAGTAGCCATAACACCATGGAAGATGGTTTTGAGGCAAACTGAGTTATTCATCTTTCCCAACACCATGTTTTTTTCCAAATTGATGTCTTGACTAATTTGTTCTCTAAAAGGATTTCTCTATCTCAGGGCGATGATGTGTCGGGTGAAAATGGACGGATTCATTGTTCCCTGAATATTAACACTGAAACTGGGCGCCTATCTGCAAGGAGACCAAATTTACAGGTTTATTTCTGTCACTCTGACTTCTTGACTGTCATGCATTTTAATTCCCAAATGTGAGATCAACCACTTCTTGATCTTGTTTTAGGTGTCGACAACTCTCAATTTTCTTTTCAAGTTTTGATATAAACCTATAGATTTACTAAAATGTTGTAGATGTCCTTCTCCGTTATCTAAGTGGGCTCATGTTGTATTTCATGGCTCAAACAAAAGCGATATGAAATAAGAAGTCCAATAGCCATTGGTCATCACTTATGTTTCATTTCTTCACTAGAATGCTTTTTTTTTTTTTTTTTTTTTGCAATACAGAACCAGCCTGCTCTGGAGAAAGATAGGTATAAAATTCGTCAAGCTTTTGTAGCTGCAGAGGGGAATTCCTTGATTGTGGCTGACTATGGGCAGGTATCTAACTGCTTACCGGTTATAATACTAGTATTCTTGAATTGTTTGCACAATATTGACAATTTTCTTACAATAGTTGGAACTAAGGATTCTTGCACATCTAGCCAACTGTAAAAGCATGTTGGCTGCATTCAAAGCTGGTGGAGACTTCCATTCAAGGACTGCTATGAACATGTATCCTCACATCCGTGAAGCCGTTGAGAAAGGGAAGGTACTTCTTGAGTGGCATCCTGAACCTGGTGAAGACAAACCACCAGTTCCTCTGCTAAAGGTAATTGCAAACACTTGTTGTGGATGATGAACTTTACAGATTAATATGCGGAAGACAGGATAATTGTTGGATACAGTAAGCGTTGAAATACAGTATTTTACACCTTGTCAGTTACTTCCAAGAGGGAAAATTCCACGAACAAGAAATTTAGTGCAAGAAGTTTGATTTAGTGGGATTTTAATACAGTATGATACAAATTCCTCTTCAGGATGCTTTTGGCTCTGAAAGAAGGAAGGCAAAGATGCTCAACTTTTCAATTGCTTACGGAAAAACTTCAATTGGACTCTCCCGCGACTGGAAGGTACTTTCAGCATCTTTGAGAATATCTATTTAATTACCTTGATTTTTATACATATAGTTTTTTTAGGTCTGTGTGAGCTGAATGAATACTAGTTCATACTCAGGTATCTGTAAAGGAAGCAAAGGAAACAGTTGAACGTTGGTATAGTGATAGAAAAGAAGTGTCAGATTGGCAGGAACAACGCAGATTTGAAGCACGCGAATTTGGACGTGTTCACACTCTTCTAGGACGAGCACGCTGGTTCCCGTCAGTAAAAAATGCAACCGGATCTGTAAAAGGTCACATAGAACGAGCTGCTATCAATACTCCAGTGCAGGTCCATCTTAGTACACTTTTGCCCTATTCTTTGTGTGTGTGGGTGTGTGGGTGCGCGCGCACCATTGTTTCTCTTTATTTTTTTTCTTTTTAACAAGTTGTCTGTGTGTGTATGTCCCCATGTATGCCGTGCTGATTTCTGATGTTTTTTACAGGGAAGTGCTGCAGATGTCGCTATGTGTGCCATGATAGAGATATCAAAGAATGCACGACTAAAGGAGCTTGGATGGAAATTGCTTTTACAGGTTAATCTTCTGTTGTCCTTTAACGGACTCATCTCATTTTAAGAAAATGAAAAAAAACTATATTCTGCTATCGTTTTTTCTGTGTTGGCACATCTGTCAGTATCTCGGGCTCTATTGGCTTCACCTTCAATTGGAGCTCACCTCTTAAGTTTGATCTCATGCTAAGTTTGGTTAGATGCATCAATTACTGTTAATTCGGGTGTTGTACTTTTGCCATTTGTTGTGCTTCACTGCAGACAAAAAGATTATAGCCAAGATTAATGCTTCATGCAATAGAAATGGCATGACACATTAGAATTTTATGTTTGCATTGCTTAGAATTTTATGTTTGTATATGTCTTAATTTTGTTTTGCAGTACTAGTTGATTGTGTTTGTTGTTTGATATTTTGTTCGTCTTGGGACAGGTTCATGATGAAGTTATTTTGGAAGGGCCGGAAGAGTCTGAAAAAGAAGCCATGGCGATAGTGGTTCACTGCATGTCCAATCCTTTTGATGGAAAGAATATTCTGAGAGTTGACCTATCCGTCGATGCTAAATGTGCCAAAAACTGGTATGCCGCCAAGTAGATGATGGATTTCATCCACAAAAATACGTTGTCTTCTATCAACTCGGCTCCATTAACCGCGCTTGTTTGTGCCTTGAAATGTAGAGTTTAATCTAACTCAGTCCAGTGTGTCAGCTAACGGAGGATTCTCGCAACCATCCCCTCCCCCTTTGTGTCATGTAACTTGCTGCTGTTGCTCTCATTTTTCAACAGGTATAGAATAGCCTGTAGAGACTTTAATTTGTGTAAATGTAACATATCTGCTTATTATGTTTTTTGGATGAGTAAGTTGTATGTAGCCCTAGCTTTTAGATCAACATCATTGTAATAGTGCACCTTACCATTCTGATGATGTCTTCCCCTCCTGTCTCTGTTTATTTACTACTTCGATTATTGTATTATTTTGCTGTTTTGTCGTGCTTTCACTTCCGTTTATTCTTTTGCTGGACTGCTTTATATTGTTTTTTTCTAGCGCGGGAGGTCATCGGAAGCCAACTCTCTACCTTTGAGGCATGGGGAAGGTCTACATACACTACCTTCTCAGATCCTGCTTTGTGGGACTACATTGGGTGGGTATACATTATGGCAGGATCAGCCACCCGGGCAAACAACCCTCCTCCAAGAAGAATTGTGCTATGCCCCTCGAATCCCTATAGAGCGAAAGAGTTGCTTGATAGATCCCTAGGTTGCAGAATGTTTGGTCGTTAACTCCTCGCACATCTTTAGGACCGACCGATGCCTCACTTGCACAGGTACCTACGTTGTTAGTTTCAGTCGCATGTTCAACATAGCATTCGGATTCATGTGCCTTCTAGATAATGTTATACTCCTTTTGTTTCAATTTATGTAGCATTCTTTCCTTTTTAGTTTGTCTTAAAAAAGAATATTACTACCTTACTATGATTGAAAATTATTTAATTTTAGAGTTTCACTTTTATCTTTGACGAAATGATTTATAGCCATCTTCTTTATAAGAATTGTTTTTTTTTTTTTTTTAATAATGATCTCACATGCATTTAAATGGAGTAGTTACATGTGAGACAATGATATAGAACTAAATAACAATGAGATTATTTACGTGGATGTAAGGCATTAGTGGAGGACCAAACACTAGAAAAGAAAAAAATGGGCAAACTGTCTGTTTTGTAACATAAATTAAAGTATTATTCGTTTTGACTCCTAAGTTTGAAAAAATAACCCTTTTAGCTTCGGACTCCATTATTTACGTGGATATAAGGAATTAGTGGAGGATCAAACACTAGAAAAGAAAGAAAAATAATAGTATTTCAAAGTTATAAACTTTTGTAAGTGGACATTAGTTTATTAATGTATTATTATATGCATTTTGGTGGAGAATTTTGTAGATGCACATTGTGTCTTTGTTTGTTTATTTCATCTTGAACATATTTTTGCTAGATTTGCATTTTCAAAAGATATTGTGGGCCTATCAAGATACATTCCTAAAAATGAAAAAATAACATAAATATACATCTTAATTTACCATATTTACATAAATCTTCATCATTATAAAGTAATTATAAAAATTTCAACTTATTATGTATCTTCGTTGAATGTATTGGGAGCTAATTATGTATTTCGATAAATTCAAAATCAGAAAAAAATATACCGGGAGCTAATTATGTATCTGTACAAAAGGAAAAAAATATATCTTCGTTGGATGTATTGGGAGCCAGTTATTTATCTCAATGGACCCAAAATCGAGATTTTCAGTAATTATGTAAAATGTAAAAATTTTCTGTAATTAAGCTTCAAAGTGTCGGGATTTATGTTGTTTGCCTCGTAAAAATTAGGAGTATTTGGCCATGAAAACTTTTCCTTTTCTGAATTAAACTTCATAAAACACGTTTTAAAATTATTTTCACTCACAAAAATTTTAAAACAATCTAATTTGAATTAGTGGCCAAAAACAATTTTAATTTTCAAATATCATATTTCACTTTTAAAAAATGTACTACGCTCCATAAATATACTGCTTAATTTTTGGGTCGATAGTTAAAGTTTTAACCATTATTTCAAATGTAATTCAAACGTTCAAACATTATCTTTTTAAAGTGAAAGTAAAATTTAGACAAATATTTCCTCCGTCTCAAATTATCCGTCCTAAATTGAGATTATACATTGATTAAGAAAAATAATTAATAACATGGCTAGTTTACCATAGTGTCCCTATTAAATAATGTTTACACTTTAATTTGAAGAAAAAGTAATTAATACAAAGGGTAAAACATGAAAAAAAATAAATTATCTCTTCTTGATTAATGAAAAATGACAAGTAAAATAGGAAATCAAATTAAGAAATTTGGGACGGAGGAGTAAACACCTCTGATCAAACTTCAAAAATAATTTATGAACTTCAAATTTTAAAAACAATTTATGAAGTCCAAACTTGTATAAATTGACTTCAAAAATGATTCATGAAGTACACATTAATGGCAGTCCAATAAATAGCTATCTGTCAATGTCTCCCCACATTTGAGGTGTGGGGCCCCAACAACAAAAGTTACAAACTATAAGAAAATGATTGATGCATCATCAATATACTTTTCTGTACAATGACACAAAGGCATTTGAATATTTTGCTTTCAAATTTTGCCCTTGACACAAGGAACTTGCTCATCTTTATTGGGTAAACTTTTATTTATGCTCAATCTTTTTTGGTTGATTATTTGTTTTATAGACTTGCCAAAGTTTCAATCTTTATGGTGTTTACACATATTTTCAGCTGCTTCTTGTGATTCTTGAGTATTAAGAACATTGGTGTTAATAGACCCTTGTGGTCCGGACCACGCGCATAGCGGGAGCTTTAGTGTACCGGGATTTCCTTTTACACTAGTCAAGTTGATGCATAGATTGAAAACTTGGGAGGATTCTTTTTAGTCTAGGGGGGTAAAAGAGCTTCTAATTTCAAGATTGCTTTGCATTTTTCAAGAATTTGTTAGGTGAGGGTTGGTCAGGACAATTTGGCTTCTATTTTGATGTTGGGTTTGATTGTGTAACATGTTTGATGTTCCATTCTAGAATTCCTTCCTCCTTAAACAGAGGTCTCTGTGCTATTGACTTCCCAAAGTTTCAATCTTTGGTGGTGTTTACTTGAGTATTAGTAATATGGGATTTATGGGTCTTATTATAGAGCTCCCAATATTCAACCTCTCTTTGCATTTTCAAGAATCTGTTAAGGGACGGTTGGTCAGGAGAAAAAAGGTAGCTTAGACAGCTGGGATTTTATTTAGCATGATGGTTCTCCGTTTTCCCTTTCTGATGTTGGGACATGTTTATGTTCCATCCTAGAATTCCTTCGTCCTTAACCAGAAGTCTCTGCGTTGTTGACTTCCCAAAGATTCAATCTTTTGTGGTGTTTTCTCACATTTTCAGCTTCTTCTTGTGTTGTTGAGTATTAGCAATATGGGAAATATGGGTCTTATAAAGAGTTCCTAATTTCAACCTTCCGATGCATTTTCAAGAATTTGTTTAGGGGTGTGGTTGGTCAGGAGAAAGAAGGTAGCTTAGACAATTGGGATTTTATTTAGCATGATGGTTCTTCTGTTTAGCGTAAAAGCTCTCCTAATTTCAACTTTTCTTTGCATTTCCAAGAATTTATTAGGCAATGGTTGGTCAGGAGAAAGAAAGCAGCTTAGACAATTAAGCTTCTATTTAGCATGATAATTTTCTGTTTTCCTTTTGTGATTTTGGGTTTCAGGTAACATGTTTTATGTTAAATCTTTTAGGCATCAATGTCGTGCAGAGGCGGATCAAGGATTTTAATTTGATGGATTCAATCTTTATAATTTTACCACTGTACTCATACCACTTTTGAAAATCATGGGTTCAGAATATAATATTTCCTGAAGCTTTGGTGATTTTTACATGTATATCTACCTCTAATCTCCGTATTAGAAGTACTGGGTTCAGCTTGAACCCGCAATTTTGTTAGCTACATCCGCCATTGGGGCTGTACTTATAAGATATTCCCGTTTCCAATCTAAGCGTCAGTTTACCTGGTTTACCATGTAGAGGTTTCTCCCAGGTTTATATCCTTCACAAACAATCCATTATGACTCCATTTGGCTTTTGAAATTTTATAACCTCGCGGAGTATTTACTGGAATATGCAGGCCAGTCAGCTTTATTTTCTCTTATTTATCGGTTTTGGGTACTTCTCATGTAGTTTTTTTCCCCTGATCCATTATGATGGTGATATGAAATGAGTTTAAATGAAGAAATGGGATTCTGACCGCCTTCTACTCGCTTGCGACTGAATCATAGTTGTTGTTGCTCGTCATGGGATGACTTTATTTCTAGGATTTTCATTATGAATTATGATTATGATCTTTCTGGTTTTATGTATTTGTCCTGGTAAATCTAGGATAGTGAACTTGTCTGGATAAAATTTTGTCATTGTGCCCTTAGCTCTTTCGCTGTGTTGTTCCTTAATTGACTCTATTTTTGAATCTTAGATATATCAATTCATGCCAATCATGATAGTATGAAGAAGTAAACTTTGTATGAACTTGTCCCATCATGGTCGGACTTATGCACGTATTGGTTGTTATTTTACAGGGCCTATCTGAATATTTGCTAGAGCAACCGCATAATATTTGGAGAGAATTATGGTTCAGACATTAGAGTCCATCAGGGGTGGTGGAGGTTCGATTAAAGTGGGAACAACCGGTACGGTCAGTGCCCTCATGTCAAGAGAATTAGATTCAAAGCCATCTACTTCTACGACATCTGTATCATGTAGGTATAGATCTCCTACTGTTTGTTCATTCTCTACTGGTGATGCAACCAGTCCTAAAAGAACGAAGCCAAGAACATCAATCGATGAAGCTAGCAGCAGCTGGGCATCTGAAGATAATAAAAATGGTCCCGAGATAGTCAGGAAGGCAAAGCACTACAACTGCAAAACTCCACAAATTCCGATACTAGAATCAGAAAACATTTCAGTAGATCGAACTTCTATTAGGCGGAAACCTAATAGAAAGGGACCGACGACCTTGGTGGAAATCGTGGACATAAAATGTGGTAGTGTGGAAAAAACACGGGCAAGACCTATGAAGAATCGCCTGAAGAAACTTGGCTTCTCAAAGCTTTCTGAGACTCCTGTCTAGGCATGTGGATCCAGAAACTGTCCTCGGGTGATCACGTTGAATGCATACTGGTTATGAGCTTACTGCTTCCTTTCTTTGTTTGTTCTGCGCCCAACGATCCAAAGCATTTTTCTGGAGTAACAAGAAGGCACATCAGCAAAGTTGCCAAAGCTTGCTACACAGATTATCTTGATGGCCTATTTCAGCTTACTGAAGTTGTCAATTTCTTGCAAGACGAGGCAATCGTTCCTGTGCTGCCTTATTTCAACCGTACTACTCTCTCGCAGCCATCTTTTCAGCAGCAGCAACAACAAAGCCATTAAGTTCTTAGATTGCCTCTTGAGTTTGAACAGTTGGTGTCCTACTGATGTGAGAGAAACTCAGAATTCATCATTTTGGTTAGATATGCTATGTATACAATAAACTCTTGTGGTTCATCCCTTCCACGGACCTGCTCTCACGAGAGCTTTAGTGCTAACAAAGTGGTCATAGAAGATTGGCTCTATTTATGTGTTTTGTAGTAAAAGAAAGAAAAAAAAGCAATAAAGATGTTCAACTCCATTGCCAGCTTCAAACTACTTGTACATTTTTAGTTAGTTTTATTTTTAACCCTGAACGGAGAATCTATCGGAAACAACCCCTCTACCTCAAAAAGGTAGGAGTAACGTCTGCTTGCGTACATCCTACCCTCTCAAAACCTCACTTGCGAAACTATAGTGGGGCATGTTTTTGTTATTATGATATAGAGGAAATTCTTGAGTCCAGGATCTATCGGAAACAACCTCTCTACCTAGAAAAAGTAGGGGCAACGTTTGCTTACAGATTAGTAAGTCATAATAATTTCTAGAAAAAGTGACATCCTTGTAATCCAAGAAATATTATATACATTTTATCTTCCTCCATAATTTATTGTTTAATTTAGAATTTTTTGAATTTAGAAAAAAAAAAATACAGGACCTAAAAAGGTGGGGCGGTGGAAGCTCACTGAATATTATATAATTAATCACATTATCAGAGCCAGGTTTCGATCCTGGGACCTGTGGGTTATGGGCCCACCACGCTTCCGCTGCGCCACTCTGATTGCTGATACTACATCTGCTTAAATTTTTACATAACCTTAGAGACACTAATTAAATAGAGTTTTGCTCATATACCTCCTCCGTTCGATTTTACTTGTTCCAAATTTTTAATTTAATTTCTCATTTTATTTGTCATTTTTCACAAATCAAGAAAATACAAAAATAAAAAAATTCATGTTTTACCTTTTTCATTAATTACTTTTCTGCAAATTAAAATATAGACATCATTTTATAAGGGTAATATGATAAACTAGCCCATGTTATTAATTATTTTTCTTAATCAATGTGTCAAGTTAAATTGGTACAAAGTCAAATAGGACGGAGGGAGTACTTGTCATATTTTAAAATTGTACACCTCATTAACTAGAAAGTAATTTGACTAAATTATCTTTATTTATTACTCATTTTTATTTAATGTTTCTCTTTTTTTCGCAGTATATTAATATCGCTTTATATTTCTTATTGGAGGTAAAAGTGAAAACTAACAACTAATTACGCTTAGATTTTGTGGAATGAAAAGTATTAAAAAACATCTATTTTTAATATGGACGACAACTAATTAGAGCGTAAATGAAAACTAACTTTAGTTAATTGCTTGTAATAAGTATACATATGTAACATAAAAAAAAAATATGATACATATGGTCCATTTAATTATTAACGAATTAAATATCATAATAATGTTAAGTTACTTTGGCTAAGTATAGGACAACTCATGAAACTTTTTTTTTCTTTTTAAGTTAATTATATTTGGAGTATTAATTTCTATGTAATCTTTGCATAATTAAGCTAAAATATAAAAGAGAGAAGAGGGGGTTGTTTCTAAAATACAATATATTCTTTATGTACGAAAAAAGTTAAATTTTTCTATAGTTCGTAAAATATAATTTTAAATAAAATTCTGCAATCATTCAGTATACACTTCATAAAGAGAGACACTCAGTTATTATATTTAAAAATTAACTTTAAGAATAAACAAAAAAAAATCTAACTCATGGATAAATATAGAAAAAAATTTACACCATCATCAATTGATATTACTAGTTAAACTCCAAAATAGGACTCTTTTATTATCCAAACCAAAGAAAATAAGAGAGATATTGTTTAAATCTATATTCGTTAAAGAAAGAGAGAAATATTAATTACCCTCTAAACTTGTCGATTTTTATTTATGGTACACCTGAACTTTCATTAGTCCTAAGTACCCGTGGACTTGTTTTTTCAGTACGTCGCGAGGCCCTTTTTGCTGATGTGGCGAAATGTGTGTGTTCCACACTCCATCACGCGCGTGATGGAGTATTTTTAAGCCAAATCAGTCTTTTTAATTGTTAAAAAAATGGGAAAAAAAATTGTTTTTCTTTAATTTTTTCAACAAAATTCAATTATCCCTCTTTATCCATTACTTCCCATCTAAAAAAAAAATCATCTATTTATTAATTTTGTAAAACTCATATTTATCTCTTAATTAGTTTATGAAATAAAACTTTCATCCATTTATTAATTTTGTAAAATTTTTGTTTATTAATTTAAAAAAAAATTCATCCGTTTATTAATTCAATCTAAAATTTCAGTTTTCATTTTTATGAAACTCCTTCAATTTTGTAATCTTAATTATATGTATCATATGAGTTATTGTAACTAACGATTCGATTTTTTCATGTTAATTACTACTTTTCTATTTTATGAGTATTTTTCTATCGGTTAAATCGAAAATCAAATGTTAGGGACTAAAAATTGTTAACCAATATAACTACATACACCATAATGCATACAACCGAGGACTGTACGCTCGAAATTGTGAATAATATTCAATTACTCAAGAGTCAAGACTAATTGAATTCAATTTTAAGTTCAATTAAAATAATTGACTGTACAGTTCAATTAAAAATAATTGAATTCAGTTCAATTTTTTGAAATATATGTACAGTCAATTATTTCATGGACTGTGAAATAATTCAAAATTCAATTTTAACCAATTTTGTTGAAATATATCTGTTTACCTAATAAAGTAGTAAAAAAAAATTAAACTCGAATCAATAACCTAATATTTTTTTTCCGATAAAATCATTAAACAATCGTTAACCCTATAACGATAAATCAATAATATTTTTATCCGTCTTGATTTTTGTACGTCCCTAGCTTAAATTGCAATTTCTTACACCGTTAATTATACTAAGAAATGTATTTGTGCAAGTGGGTCTCCTTAAAATTCTAATTGAAACACTAATCAGAAACTAATACGAAACACTAACTGGAAAAAAATAATTTCATATTTTTAACACACATCGAAAAATATAAATTTTTAGATAATAACTTACTTAATTGACGAAAATTCAACTATTCAATATTTTGGAGTAAAGAAAAATTAAAAAATATATATATTTTTTTTTTTTTGAGAAATCGAATTATTAAGGGTAGAATAGCCTTATTTTTTAATATAGGATAAATATAGGAGAAGTGGATGGTATTTATCTACGTGGACAGCTACATCAATTTTTTTTTACATGTGTCCGCACGTGTATTACACGCAGTGGACTTTCAGCAAAAAAAGGCCATGCGACGTGCTAAAAGAAAAAGTTCAGGGGTACTTAAAACTAATGAAAGTTCAGGTGTATCATGAATAAAAGTCGATAAGTTCAAGCAATTAATATTTCTCTCTTAAAAGAAATAAAAACCTTATATTAAAGGGGTTCCAAGTTGCACCCTAGAGAGAAATAGTGAAAAAGATTGCAGCTATTGTATTCAAACAGTGAAAATATAGGCATATTTGAAGTGGGGTTTGGATAAAAAGGGATAAAGATTGTTCTTCAGGTGGAAGAATTTCATAAAGGGGTAAGCTTTATTAGTTATCAGGTGAAATTTAATTATACCCTTTTGTTCTATTTGTTTAATTATGATTATTTTGCTATAGTATATGATGCTCTTGAATGAGGAAGAAATTGTTTACATAAGGAAGTGGAAAATCTTAATTTGTCATTGTAAGTCTTATATTGTTGTTGTAATTACCCATAAGGTCTTTTCTTGAATTCCTATTAGCATTTTTTTTTCTTTGGGTCTAATGTATTAAAACAATAACAACATATCTTGTGTAGTCCTACATAGTGGGGTCGGGAGGGTAGAGTGTACGCTGACTTATCCTTCAGGTAGAGAGGTTGTTTCTGATAGACCATCTGGTCGATGATTTTGTCTAAAGTACTCTAGCTGCTAATTAATTAATATGCTGACTTGACAAGAATATGGGTGTCATTTTATTCAGGGTGTGGTCTAGTGGTCGATGAAGTGAGTCGAGAACCATGAGGTTTGATGTCCAAATCCTAGTAGAGTAAAAAAATACTATTTGGTAATTTCTTTCCATTTGTTCAAGTGTTGGTCTACAAGGGTGTGGTCTAGTGGTCAATAAAGTGAGTCGAGAACCATGAGGTTTGATGTCCAAAGCGTAGTAGAGTAAAAGAATATCTGGTAATTTCTTTCCATTTGTTCGAGTGTTGGTGGACAAAGTCACCTGATACCTATGCTGGTGGAAAGTAGAACGTCGGAGTTAGTCGAGTCACAAGCAAGCTGCCTTAGAAAGAAAAATCAGAGTGTGGCCTAGTGGTCAATGAAGTGAGGCCGAACATGAGGTTTGATGTTCAAATCCTAGCTGAGCAATGGTGGACAAAGTCACTTTGTCACACTGTTTCATTGAATGTTGACAGTTTTGTTGTTGCCGTTGAGATTATTGTCGGAGTAGTTCCACTTTGGAAAGTTCTTTTGCAACTTTTGAATGCTAATGAACTCCCCGGAATTGTGTATTTATATGTGATTTTTTAGTTTTTAATTTGAGTGAGTCAATTTTCATGATATTCGTCTTTCGTGTGAAGTTTTTGTTTCTAAGTTAATACTAGGTTTTATTTGCCAGGCTTTACAACTTGTACTTTATAGCCTGCACATGTTAAACAATCTCTTTTGTTTTTAAGAATTAATTGAAGGGGCGACATAGAAGCTTGTGTTGTGTGTGTGTGTGTTGCTTTGTCACTTTGCTTTATCTACTATCCACGATAAGAAGAAGTGTAATCTACTGACTAACTTCATCATGTTTCGTTTGGTGGTTTTGTAGAACTCTGCACTTGAAGGTTTACTGCTTCCTGAGTTACTTTGGCATTGACACTAGGAAAGACATAATGGCTATTTGTGGTTCAAGGACTCATATTGGCCATTTCGTTGGCAATATCACTGCTATGCGTCTGCATTATAGTTCGTCTGCAAAAAGTTCTGCTGTTTTTTACAACAAAAGAGGTTTTCAGAATGTTTGTAAAGCTAACATTAGTTTGCGAAGCAAAGAGCGGCCCAATAACCTCATGTTTTCCCAATATTTCACGACTGATGCTGCAAGGAGGAGCAGTGACCTCAATCCACACAAAAGATTTGGATTGGAAGGTTTTCGCAATTTATCCCTGGAATGTTTCTCTTCTGGAACTGCCTCTGCTTCTAATGTGTCTTCTGATAACTCTAAGGACACGGAACAAGTTGTAGATGTTGTTGATTCTTCTGAAGCTAAGATCCACTTGAAACTAAACTCGGGATCTTTTTACCTGCCTCATCCTGCTAAAGCAAAAACTGGTGGAGAGGATGCTCATTTTATTTGTACCCTTACACCAGCAATTGGTGTAGCTGATGGTGTTGGTGGATGGGCTGATCTTGGTATTGATGCTGGACTGTATGCCCGTGAATTAATGTCTCACTCTTTAACTGCACTTCAAGAGGAACCAAAAGGTTCCGTAGACCTAATCAGGGTACTGGAGAAAGCTTACGTGAGAACAAAAGCAAAAGGCTCTTGTACTGCTTGTATTGTGGCACTCACCGATGAGGGTCTTTATGCAGTTAATTTAGGAGATAGCGGATTTATATTGGTTAGAAATGGATGTGCTGCATTTAAATCCCCTGCACAACAGCATGGGTTTAATTTCCCATATCAACTAGATTGCAATAAAGCCGGTGATTCACCTAGCTCCGCCATGGTGTTTAAAGTTACTGTTGAACGTGGAGATGTCCTAATTGTCGGTACAGATGGACTTTTTGATAATTTGTATGATGAGGATATCAGCGGAGTTGTACTTCAGGCCATGGAAGCTGGCTTAGGGCCTCGGGTGACTGCTCAGAGGATAGCAGAACTGGCACAGCAAAGAGCAATGGACCATACTAAATCGTCACCTTTCTCTGATGGAGCTCGCGAGGCTGGATTTGACTACCATGGTGGGAAGCTGGACGACATCACTGTAGTTGTTTCTTACATAACAGAGTAATCGAAAATCATAACATGCTGCAATTTTCAGAGGCATCGGTAACTGGAACTTGTGACCAGCTTGATTCCTATCTTGAAGTTTGAAACTGGATCAGCAGCTGGAGGAGATTAATACAATATAACACCCCATAAATCCGAGGCACCAGTTAGAATTTTGGCGTTTTGATCTGTTTGTAGAACAAAAGACTGGAATGAGAAGGCTACAGCAGCATCTTGTGTCTAGCTTAGAGTTCACTTCAGTTTGATTGAAGTATTTTACTTTCTGAAATTCAAATAGCATGTTGGAATCATTAAACATTTGAAAAGGATTTTTCTTCTGTATATTTTACTTGGTACTCCATATGATAATATTGTTCATTAAGTTACTCTGTTTGGAGGCAAGTATGCTATCTGAAAAGTGTTTCTATTCTTGATATTTGAGTTCTTCATGGAATCAGGACAATGAGATTATTCTAAAATAAAGTCCAAACACACTTAGTTATAATTCATTTCATTTTCAGCTCCCACAGATGCTCCAAATTCCTTACTACCCTCAAAACTGAAAAAAGTAGGAACATGATTGAGAGGCACAACTCTTTAAATTTGAAACCAATTTATATATATTGTCCAAATGCAGGAACATCTTCATCACAAACATGCAAGCGCAGATTCCCCGCGACGAGTTAAGAGAAAGAAAAAGAAAACTAAAAAGGTGAAGTTCAGAATAGACTGTTCTTCATATTTCCACTAGTAAGTAAACTGAAAAATGGATCTTCTTTAGCTACACCAGGATTATCACTCCTTTCTGTTCCATGAATGCCAAACCCCAAGTCATTGTTTTTTGAAACTTTGGGTCTTTTCACTGAAACAAATGCAACGTTATTCCTTGATCCATGTTTGGCTTTTGCAGGTTTCTTGTCGGGTGAGGACCTTGGAAGTGCTCCGGCTTCAGGAGCATCAAAATTGTTGCCAGAAGGTCCTGCAATAGCTGAATGAACTTGAGCTCGAGATTCATTATTATTCTCTTTGATAGGATCATCCAAGGATTTTGCTTTATCTTTGTCCATTACATCTTGACCATCCTCAGCCGAATCTTTAGAGGCCATCTTTTCAGGTTCGTCATCTACACAAGATCCCAGAAAAAAGTTATGCACAACATTATAGACGAAAAACACTGAAAATCAGCAATAAACGAAAAACTTTATTGCAGGGAGTAAGACAAGAAGCTCTGGAAATGTGAATGCACTAGAAAGACATGCACAGACATGTCTTCCATGAACATAAAGGACAACAATTACACCCCCTTGGATGTGGCCCTTCCTCTGATCCTATGTGAACGTGAGATGCTTAATGCATCCAGCTGCCCTTATGAAAACTCGCAAACAGAAAAATACTGGATAATACTGTCTCCAATGAAATCATCACATGCAAGTTCACTTCTTGCACAAACTGATTGAATATGACTTCAAAAAAGAAAATAAGACTGAAAAAAATCTTAGCTCGTGGTTACCTCCTAGGAAAACCTCAATGCTTTCATATTGAATCTTAGATGCTTCTACAGAAACATCTTCTCCATCCTCCTTTTCCTGGCTCCCGACATCTTTCTCGTTTTGTCTCTCAACTAACACATACTTATCAGATTCCCAAATACATTTGAGGAAGACCGCCTGCTCCTTTTGCGGAAAGTATTCTCTAAAAACCTGCAATGCACAAAATCTTGAACATTTATCTTCTTGATTTCATCTAAGAGTTGTTATAATGACTATCAAAGTTCACACGGTGATGGGATCAACATGTATAATTTATCACAATAATCAACACAAATAATCTAAGTAGTTGGCATTAAACAAAACTCTAACTGGTGGGAGATAGCAGGCATACCATGGAATTGGCCGAAGGTGCAAGCAAGCTGGATGGGACACCACGATTATTTAAAAAAAAAAAAAAGTTTCTGGTAAAGTATCATGTTGCGTGCAGTTTATTACATGCAGAGGGTAATTGGAAACCCTTCGACTTGTTGATCAAAATTACAGTAGCTTTGAAATGTGTGAAGAGTATTGAGATAGACACTAGAATCTTTAAGACCTCCAGAAAATTTGAAGAGAAGGTCTTGCAAAGTATCATGCACACATTTACAAGTAATCCATACTATAAGCATGGCTTAATCAGAAAAACCAGCAGATATCTACAGCTTGGAAGTTGGGTCTGTTAGCGCTCAAAAGTAACTACGACACTTTCTCCATGACAAGAGAACCAAAGAAACATATCATTTTTCTTATCTCAAAATTGTATCTGCGAGTAATATGACTCTGACAACTTCTCTAACCATTTCTTGACCTTAACAGAACTAATTAAACCAACAAAATAACAAGTTAAACAAAGCGAATAACAGAAGGACAATAATTTCTTGCATTGCACCAGAAAAAAAGAGAGAGGTCGGTTGCAAAGTAACAACCTCAAATCCATCTTGAGTCAATTTTATGGCTTGTTCCCTCTGAGATAAGGAGGACACCTTGTTGTATATACAAACAACATCAAGAAGCATCTGCAATGAATAAAGCAAATTTAATTAGAACTTCCTGTTCAATCACTGGATATCAGCAAATTTGTTCGACATAAGATTTTCAAGTCCTTAAATATTGTATGTTCCTAAAAGAACAAAAAAATCTCATCCTATACATAACTCCCAATCCCATTCCGCTTGGCCGTCGAATTAGACCAGTTACTCCATATAATAAGCTCCAGAAATTACCATGACTCCAGTGTATTCTACTGGAAACTAGAACTTCAACAACCTCAAATTTCAAAATAACGCAATCCATGTGCAGGACCTTTACTATTATAAGTATGACTAAGGAATGAGCTTTTAAAATGATTAAAATGGTATCATTCTTGATGGCTGCACATACTTCATAGTTAGAAAATGATAACGTTGTCCTGAGAATACTTACTTGCTGAACTAGAACTCTTATTCGGGCAAGCAAAGACAATACTGTCAGCGAAAATCCCATAAAAAATGATCGTGCAAGAAGTGTGGATATCTCCCTGTCTACTGTTAAGGTTAAACTGCAATCATTCATGGCTAACAATCCACATTGGAATTTGCATAAAAGAGACATATTGATCCACTGTTTACTATGAAATGAAAAGCAATCAGCATAGGGTGAAAAACAAAGTCGACTTACAAAGGAACTAAGCCATGACATGTGAAATTATGAAGATATGGGGAAAAAAAGGAAGGAAGAGAAGAGGTACAAGTAAAATCCAACAACAACAACAACAACATACCCAATATATTTCCACCAAGCGAGGTCTGGGAGGGTAAGGCTGCATTTATTTCTTTTAAGATTCAGACGTCTGAATCTGAATGCACATCTGAATGATTAAGATGATGTCTCTAGATCTGAAAACTGAATGATTAAGACTATTTGTTTTTCAATATCTGAATGTGCAAAAAAATTTATATGCATGTATAATAAAATAAAAAATACAATTCAAGTAAAAAACTAATTATATATTAGAAAAGTATGTAATTTAATACAATAAAATTATTATTTGATTGAAAAAAATATTTATGTTTGTTAGTGATAGTGGAGATGGTTTATAATGGTGGTTGCGGTGACAATGATTGATATTAATGATTAGTAATGTTGGTGGTGATAGTTGTGATGGTTGGTATTGTGGTGACTGTTATGATGGTGGCGGACTGGCGGTTGATAGTGGTGGTGGTGGTTGTGATGTGACATTGCTTGATATTAGTAGTTGGAGGTGTTGATTGTCATAGCTAAAAAATGAATGCATGATGGTTGACGATGTGTTGTTGCTAGTTAGAGATGTTGTTAGTTGTGATGGTGGACATGGTTGTTAGTAGAAATAAATTGAAGCGATAGTAGTGGTTGAAGTGCTGGTAGAGGTGGCGTTACTAGTGACAATGGTGGTGGCGGCCGAAGAATGTGTGGAGGTTGTGATGTATTAGGGATTGACGGGTAGTGTTTGATGATGGTGGTATTGTTGACGGCAGTGGTGGCGGTGAATATAATTAGATCAGAATAATAGAGGTAGTAGGTGTGGTAGCGGTTGACAATAGTGATTGGTAGCGATATTTGTTGTCGATGGTGGACGTGGTTGGTGGGTGGTGGTTGACAAAGGTAGCGGTAGCAGAGGTGGTTAGTGGTGGTGATTGATGATTATCAATAGAGTGACAGTGAATATTATCTAACACCAGAATACCTCTTCACACCTATTAAGACTTAATTCTAGATCTGAATGATTAAGACCTATTCAGACCTATTAGAGCTAAAATCTTAATAAAAAACAAATGCACTTAATGGTCTGAAGTCTGAACCATTCAGATTGAGACCTCCATTAAGTGCAAACAAAGGATCCCTAAGTGTACGCAGTCCATACCACTACCCCAGATGTGAGGTAGAGAGGTTGTTTCCGCTAGACCCCCGGCTCACAATAAAACAATATGGACAAGGAATAGTAAAAGAACAAGATACAATATAAATTAACAATATCCTATAATACCATAAGCAAGAGACACCAAGTACTATAGCAAAAGAACAACCTAAACCCATACTGCATTTTTGCTCTAACAAGGAGAAGGCAACCTCGCCATGGATGCAAAATCACCAGTTGCATGCAAAAAAGAGAACCTCAGCTACAGGCTATCCTGGGATTTGCCAAGCCAAGATACGGGTCGGACTGTCCTCAATGCCCGATTTTGTTAGCCCAGAAAGTAAAGCATTGTCATCATCACAGCCTCTTTCACACAACTTCTCCAAGAGGAAACAAAAAAATTGGACATTGAGATCTACGGCTGTTTCATTGAAATATTTTTCTCTATACCAAATACACCCAGAGTAAGATATAATTGACAATTGATGCTCCAATCACTATTTGTCTTGGAAATGGTCTTGATTAGGCTATTTGTGCACTAGGTCTACATACAAACACTAGAAGGGTTGTTGGTTAGAGCAGAGAAGAAATTATTGACATATCGGAGGAAAAGCATCATCCCGTTGAGCAAATAAAATGAACCAGGTTTCCCTCAAATAAGGTTCTAGGCTTGGATCCTCAAGATCCACAGTGGCTCATTGCAAGATGAGGCTCAAATCTGAGTAAAAATGGGGCAAAGAGAAGACGACGACAACAACATGTCTGCAAACCGGTTGCATGATCCGGGTTTTGCTCGCCAGGATACAAAACTAAACCGAACTATGAACACACCATACCATGGGAAACCACCATCTAAATGAAGTGTAAATATACCTGATTTCATTTGCTCAGTAAAAGTATCATCACAGCTCCGTTATTATCCTTTTCAATTTCATAGTTGTATGCTTTTGCTGTTGCTTTTCCAGGAAAAAACAACCTCTGAGCAACAGAGTATGACAGTAACAGAAAACAGGGAGAAAATTATCAAAAGAGGTCCTTAATATCAATGGCGGAGCCGGAATTTTTACTAAGCGGGTTCAAAATCGAAAAAAGTAAGCACACGAACTAGCCAAAGGGGGGTCAACATCAACTATATATACATAAAAAATAATATTAACCATGTATAAATAGCATAATTTTTCATCGAAGGGGGTTCGGATGAACCCCCTAACCACAAGGTGGCTCCGCCACTGCTTAATATTACTTATTAGAGCTAAAAGATACTAGAAATCATAGGCGTGATGGAAATGGTCAACCACCAGGAAAATCCAGATAACTTCCCACTTTAAAGAAGCACAAGCAGTAAAAGGAAGAAACATCTAAAAATATCTGGAATTCGATGGCCCAACATCAAAACAATTCTGGATCTTTTCTTTTTCTCAAAGGGCTGTTGATTTTTTATGAATGGGGAAGAAATCATGGACATGGCAGCAAGGGGAAAACCACCCTTTACAGAAATCCCATCTCTCCGATGTCTCATTCTTCCTTTCTGCACCAAACTACGGTCAGGATTCTGCCACAAGAATCATCATGACAGCCTCACTGGAAAGATGAAAACTTGACAGGTACAAGTAAAATCCAACAACACTAATTTATCAAACCAATATGTTTAAGGCAAATCAGTTGTGCAAAAATCTAGTTTGACGAACAGAAAAGGTTTGCTATATGTAGATGAGTAAGCACTCACAACCAAAGAGCTATGAAAGAAAATGAACAACTCAAGATCTTCCTATTACTTAAAGATGTAACAAGTCTAAAAGGAAATTACCAATGGCATTAATGGCTATCAATTGCCATAACTAAATCTTATCCCATAATCAACATATAAAATGAAGTATTAGTATGCAAAAAAGCAGCAAGAAGGATACGAAGCTGCCCTTAACATTGGCTCAACCATCTGCAAGAAACAATTAAGTGAATTAGGAATTACTACTTCATAAAATGATAAAGTTTTCCTTGTTGTAATATGATTCTAACTTAAAGTTTTCCTTGTCGTAATATGATTCTTATTTAAAAAACGGGCCCTTATGTTAAGACATTTGATTGGAGAGAGAGAGAGCATCATTCTTGTAGTTATATGGAACAACAATAACTATGCATCAATCCTAGGGGAATCAGGGTTGGCTATATGAATCCTCAGTATTCACATAGTTTGGTTTAGACTCGTCTCAATCCAATATTCAATACTTTAGGTCCTCTAAATAGAAGGTCCTTTACATTTCTTTTTGGTAAGCGTGGAGCCTTGGAGAAACGACAAGTTGTTTCCATGTGACCTTTAGGTCATGGATTCGAGCCGTGGAATCGGCCACTAATGCTTGTGGCATGATAGACTGCCTACATTACACCCCTTTGGGGTGCGACACTTTCTCACGCAGAATCCTACGTGAATGCGGGATGCTTCAGGCTGCCCTTTATCTATGTGAAAATCTGGGGCGTAAAAGTCTCAACTTCAAGTGATCATCAAGGACAGGAGAGGCGCTGAGGTTGTTAATTCCAGACTATGAGTTAGCAAGGGGCTGCTAGCAAGCGATCTTTACTAACATGGTAGGCAGAGACTGGCAATCCAATACCACGAGTCACTTTACAAACTCAGATGAAGGTCTTACATGGAGAACAACAAGAAGTGAGAATGGAAAAAACAATTTACCTGCGACAACAGGTGTGCAACCCCTAAAAGTCGCTCCAGAAAGTTAAATTTGCCACCATTAGATTTTCTCCTCTTTAAGCTGAGGCCAATGAAAATGAGGATGAAAATTCACTATGTATAAAATCATCATAGGCTAGAACAGGAGCAGAGAGAGTTTGTATGTGAAGTTCAACAGACTAGCGGGACATAAATAATGACAATTCTATTTCCATGACTGGGGGATCACTAAAATCAGTTTCCGTTGTTACTTGTTAGAATATTACTCTCCAATCAGTCTGTTAATGTAAAGATGGATGAAACTTGCAAAAATGTTGCTATAGCTCACGTTAACAGACAGTTTTTAACAACAGCAAGATGGTAGACTATATAATCTGCAAACGTTTGCACTTGCAAATAATACAAAGAGATGGAAGATTATTGATTACAATCATATTAAGTAGCGAAGAAAATTTCAGTTAAAAGCTATCCTTTATCAGATTAATTTTTTCACCAACAAAAATGGTGAACATAAATATAGGAGCAGAAAAATGAAAGAGTATGATAAACGCTAACTCTCCAATCAAAAGTGACTTATTAATAGATTCGACAAAGTCATATACATATATGAAGTAATCATATTCTAAATCTGGGCATATGATCACCACAAAAACTATAATAATCAAAATCTTAAAACAAAATGCAGGTACTTAAAGGGAACAAAAGTACCTTTCCAAGAGCTGCACTTTTTGCTTAGGTCTTTTCCCATAAAGAACTTGAAAGGAGGCACTCAATACCTCCTCCAAGTTAGCTGCTTGGAGGAGCCTCAGATCTCTTCTCACCTAACATCATCAAAACAAACATATAAAGTAAGCAGTGCAGTTAGGACTAAAAATAAACCCCACCAATCCCCCTAGTATATATGAGAATAAACTTCGGTAACAAAATGCTAGTTCATTTTTTTAAAAACAAAGTAAAGCCCATTACGACAACAACAACATACCCAATGTAATCCCTCGAAGAAGTGTAATGTGTACACACACCTTACCCCTACCTCATGGAGGTAGAGAGGCAGTCTCCAAAAGACCCTCGACTTAAGTAACGCATATCAAAGCAGTTTGAAAAAAGAAGAATACAGCAACCAAGGGTGTGGCCAGTGGTCGGTTGAGAACCTAAGGTCTCAAATTCAAATCCAAGCAGAGACAAAAAACACTAGGTGATTCTTCCCATCTATCCAAGCCTTGGTGGGAGGTGATAGGTATCTTGTGGATTTAGTTAAGGTGCGTGAAAACTGGCCCGCACACCACATTTATTAAAAAATCAAAGTAACACAGAAATAAAGAAGACGTAAAAATAATATTGAAAGCATTATATAATAAGCATTCACAAGATAAGCAACAATAGCAATAGCCAAATAATGTGATAACCGAAGCACAGTAGACAACGGATAATAAACACCCAAGGGTGTGACCTAGTGGTCAATGAAAGTTATTTAAGAACCTTGAGGCTAACATTCAAATCTCAACGTAGAGAAAAAACATGAAGGGGTAGTTTGGTGTGAGGTATAAGGGATACATAGTCCCAAAATAAAATAAAGTCCCACCATTTACAACATAGTGACCGGATAAGTTATCCGGTGGATAACTAATCCGGAAATAACTCTTTCCCAACCAAACAACCCCTAAGAATTGAATTTCTTTCTATCTATGCAAGCTGGCTCGTACACTACAGTTATTAAAAATAAAATAAAATAAAATAAAATAAAAGGAGACAATGAAAAGAAACTACGAGAATAAGCCAATTAAACAAGCATATTATGATGAAGAAAAATAATGGTAGGTAAAAGATGGTACCTTTAATAGGTACTGAAAATAGGAGCATCTTCTATGTTGATTCTTGTTTTTGTAAACAAGCCTATCAAGAATTGCAAAATCAGTCTGCAACTGACTAACAAAACTGTTTAGCCTCTCTTCCATCTCTGACCCCATTATTATTTCACCAAAACCATCTCTTATTTATTATTAATGAAGGTGCGCCAAAGTTTGCCGAACAAGAAGATGATTATAAAAAAGCGAAAAATTACATAAATAAGTCACTGCTTAACATATGTATTATAATTCAAAATTCCGAGATAACATATAATTAGCAAACTATCCAAAATTTTATATAATATTGCTGAAACTACGAGATTTATGTAAGTTAATCAACAAAAAATAAATTACTATGAAAACTAATTGGCAGGGAGTATTGTAAGCAACTTGCAATTTGGGTATAGTATTTCGGGTTGGGAATTGGGTTTGGGCCGAACAAAAGCCCAAATTGAGATTATTCATTGTGATAAGGAAAATTACATAAATATAGATGTTAACTTATTATATTTATATAAAATTTTATTCTTATAAAATAATTATAAAAATATGTATTTTTTTGGATATATCGTGAGCTAATTATGTTTCTTGATGGATTCAAAATCAAAAAAATACATCAGAAGTTAATTATGTAATTTTACAAAGAAAAAAATGTATCTTCATCGAATGTATTATGTATCTCGACAGATTCAAATTCAGGAAAAATGTATCGGAAGATAATTATGTATCTTTACAAAGAAAAAAATGTATCTTCAATCAATGTTTTGAGAGCTAATTATTTATCTCGACGGATCCAAAATTAGAATTTTCAACAATTATACAAAATATTAGAATTTTTTTTAATTAAGCTTCAAACTGTCGGAATTATGCTCTTTGCCCAAATAAACAATTTCTACTTTTTAAACACACTTTTTATTTATTACCATTTATAGCAACTGCATTATTATGTATTATATGTGAATTATGTATGCAACATAGATATATTATAAGTGTTTTAAAATGTATAAAAATAGTTTAACTTTTTTTTTTATATATAAAAAAAAAGGAAGATCAATATGTATATGCTTGTGCATGCACGTAAATAATAATTTTAATATTTTTTAAACAAGTATGGTGACAATGAGCTATGCTTGGTGGTTGTCACATCTTTATCTCAAGCAAAAACTAAAATAACTTAATTTTAAATAAGACATTTTAGACTAAACATTTTAGTTATGATGCTTATATTGAATGGAGATAATTTTTTCTGTGTAACAGATAATATATTCTCTCAATAAATAATTAATGCATGCAAGAAGGTGATCTATGCAAGTAATCCAGATTATCAATTGAGAATATGTAGTGCAATATTCTTCTTTTTTCTTTTTTGTTTCTCATTCGGTATCCGGTATCCGTATTGGAGCCCGATTAATTCGGATTCGCGCTGGGTAGGGCCCCATTCGGGGTAGCGCTCCCAACAGAGTTTTTTCCATGTCCAGGGTCGAACCCTCGACCTTTGGTTAAGGGTGGAGCAGCTCCATCAGCTGTACCACAACCAATGTTATTGTTGGTAGTGGTGCAATATTCTTCACCAACCATAATTTTAAATAATCTCCATATTTGGTTCATACAATGTTTAATTTTTCCTTTTTTCCAAATTTTGCTTTTGCTTTTTCCAAATGGTAGTAGTCCAAGTTTTAACATATTGAGAGAGATGCTCAGCGGTTGTCATCCTCATATCCTTATCTCAACACAAACTAAAATAAACATTTAGTTCAGGGTATGTGTCAAAGGATGTGGTGCAGCCGATGGGGTACTCCTCCCTTAATCAGAGGTCTCGAATTCGAGTTCTACGTATGAAAAAAATTTTTGATAGGAAGCTCTTTCCTCCGAATGAGGCCTACACGGTGCGAATCCAAATGAGTTGGACTCCAATATAGGTACCGGATGGAAAACAAAATAAAATAAAATTACTAGACATATAGAACTATAATTGAGGAAACAATATAAAAATACGTATTAATTACTTATAAAATACATGTCATAGTGGCAGATTCAAAATTCAGGGATCGCGGGTGTTCGGAAGGTTCGAATACCTATATTGTTATCCAAAGTTGTACGATTCTACTTGGAAAATAAAGCACCCAGCTATCTGCTTGATATACTGGCCGCTTTTCTAAGTCTTATACCAAGCTTTTATGCATTTTATATATAATTATACCTAATATTTCTCGAATCTAACAGATGTCTAAGCTAGCACAAAAAAAGTGGTCATAGGTCTGCCCCTGCATGTCGTCAATACAAGTATCGAAACAAATAACTTTTTATAATATCATATCTATGATATTACAAATAAGTTCTTAGTGATAATACGCAATTACCGCTGAACTATACCTAAAAAGGTTATGACGCACCTCAACTTAAAAGGGGTCTTATTACCCCTGAACTAATTAAAAGTGTAATTTTGACACCCTTAGTCCCTACGTGACACATACGTGGCACAACACACTGAAGTGTCTATGTAGGCACACGTGTGTGCCACGTATGTGCCACATAGGCACTAAGGGTGTCAAAATTACACTTTCATTAGTTAAGTTGAGGTGTGTCATAGCATTTTTGGGTATAATTCATGGGGTAGTTGGGTATTTTTTCAAGTTTTTATAATATCATAGATATGATATTCTCTTGATAAATAATGTCAGAGTAGATAAAGTCCCACATTGATTGGATAACGATGTCACGATTTGCTTATATAAATTTGGACAATCCTCTCCCCATGAGTTAATTTTTGATATCGAAATATACCTAGATATCATATATTTACAAATAATGCATGGGGAAGGTGATCAATGCAAGTAATCTCTATTATCAAATTCATAAAATGTACTAGTTATTATTATATTCTTCACCAACCATAATTTAAATGCATCACCATACTTGGTTCATACTATGTTCAATTATCCCTTTTTTTCCACTTTGGCTTTTGCTTTTTGCTATCAACTAACTTAAAATATTTATTAATCAACTTGTCATCAACCAAGAATGCAACAAGTGAGATGGAGCTATTCCACCCTTAATCAGAGGTCGAGAGTTTGATCCTGGGCATAGAAAAACTCGGTTGAGAGCGCTATCCTTCAAATGGGTTCTACCTGACGCGAATTCGGATTAGTCGGACTTCAATGTGAGTACCTGACACCGAATGAAAAACCAAAAAAAGAATGCAACGAGTGAAAGTAGTAGCTAAACTTTTTTTTCGGGGTGGGGGTGGGGTGGGGTGGGGGTTTCATAATAATTTATAAAAGTGAAAAAGCTAATTCATAAATTAAATTAGTAAATTGTATAATATGTACGTTATGATCAGTGGCGGAGCCAGGATATTCACTAAGTGAGTTCACAGGTGAACATACGAACTAATAGAAAAAGGTTCAACATCTAATACATATACATAAAAAATAATTTTAACCATGTATATATAACATAATTTTTCATCGAATGAAGTTCGACTAAATCCTGCAAGATAACTCCGCCCCTGCTTACGATGCTTTTTATTTAACAATCATAGTTGATCGATCTCTTTTGACAATGCGTAAATTTCACTTCATATCGTACTTCAATTATTATTTGTTGAGCTGTCAAATGAAAAATGTACATGTATATGTATGATTATTTTTTATTGTTATTAAAATTTGTTAGTTAGTTAAAATGAGACAGATGCTATATGGTTGCCACATCATTACCTCAAGCCAAACTTAAATAAGACATGTAAAAGTCATCTAAACAATCGTTTGGTTTGAAAATGGTTATCCTTAGATAACTAATACCTGGTATTAGTTATTCTGAAATTATTCGGGATAACTTATTCCATCATGTATATGAGATAAGTTATTCCGAGACTAAAGGAAAATGGTGGGATAAGTTATCCCGGGTTGGACTAATCCCTCCAACCAAACAAAGGAAAATATGTTCTTTTATTTTATCCCGGGATAACCAATTTCAAACCAAACGACCTCTAAGAGAGATACTCAGTGACGGATTCAGGATTTGTGAATCGTAGGTGTTCGAAAGGTTCGAACACATATATTGACGTCTAAAGTTTTAAGATTGGAATAAAACTATTGAGTTCGATTGAATCCGTATCCAACCTTCTAGCTCTACCTAAATTATGCTTATAGAAAGGTGTTGAATTTGACCGAGCTCGTATATCTGACATTCTTGTCGCCTAAATTATGCATAAAAAAGGTGATAAATTTGAGTTAAAATTATTGAATTTTACCGAACTCATATCTGACCTTCTAGCTCCGGCTAAATTATGCATGGAAAAAATAGTTATTGTAATATTCTTCACCAACCATATTTGGTTCATATGATGTTTGTCTTTTTCCAACTTTTGTTTTTAATTTTAGCTATCACTAACTTAAAATAATGAGCAATCAATTTCTCATCAAACAAGAATGCAACAAGAGAATGTAGTAGCTATAGTTTTATTTTTATATAATTTTTCATAATTATTTATAAAAAAATGTTTCACCTAAAGGCAGTTTGTATTTCAGAAATTAAATTAATAAATTGTAGTATAAACTACCTTAACACACCAAACGTGGACCAATACCTTATGATGTTTTTTTTTTTTTTTTTTTAATTTAATCATAGTAAATTGCAATACCTTTTGCAAGCAAAGCATAGAAATGTTACATCTGTTTTTTTTTGGTTGGTTGGAATTCTTAATTATATTGTGATTGCAAAACCTTTAATTATTTGCTTAATCACTAGATTTTTTTATTCATAAGAATGATACTTATGTTAGTAATAATTATTATGAATAGTAACAAAAGGTAGGATCGCAATGGATAATTATTTTTCCGTTAGCTATAAAATCAGTCGTTGCTATTTTGTGTATTTTCTAGTATTGATGATCACGTTGACTAAATATTTGTTGATGTCGTAATAAAAGGTGGGATTGCAATGGATTTGTAATGTATAATCATTTTTCTGTTAGCTATAATTTGTATTTTTTTTTATAGCGTACGTAAATAATAATTTTAAAGAAATAATATGAACATATGCAATAAACCTAGACATAAAAATAATATAAAATAAATATCAATTTTTAAAAAAAATATAAAACCTTAAAACTGCCACAATTCACATGTAAATTAAATCAACGTACCAATCGAATTTCTAGCTATATATAATGACCAAAATATATATATATATATATATACCAATGATCAATGTCTCTAGCTTATCATAAATAGAAATATTTTAAAGGAAAATAGAAGAAGATTTTCTTAGTTCATCCCTTATTTGTCATAATTAATTTACGACCACCCACTTAAATAACAAATTAAATGAATAGACTGACTTGAGATTCACAATTTGACACATATAAAATATCTAAAATAAGATACGGTTACTATCAATACATGTAACAATCAATTTTCCAAATTTACAAAAGCATATCAATAGGGGCTCCATTTATGAGATAGTGTGACCTTAATTCTTTTTTTTAGGGGGTGGGGGTGGGGGTTTGCTTACACGTGTGTGTTCATTAATTTCTTTTTTTATTATTATTATTTTTCATCTGGTATTTGATATCAACATTGGATTCCGACTAGTCAGGATTAATATTCACGCTGCGTAGAGCTTCATTCGGCGAAAAACGCTCCCTACCAAGAATTTTTCCTGGGTAATTGCTTTATTGAGTGTCCGAAATGACTTCCCATGCATACTCTTGGGCCTTCAATGTGTCCAAAATTGGAGGGGCTCATTCGGGGGAAGCGCTCCCTGCACAGAATTTTTTCATACGCAGAGCTCAAACCCGAAATCTTTGGTTAAGGGAGGAGCACTCTCATCCGTTGCACCATATCATTTGGTGGTGTATGTTCATTAATTTCATTCATCAAGTAATGTTGCCTAATAATTCATTTTGATTAAACGACTACAATGAAAATATACATACATACATACATACATACATACATATATATATATATATATATATATATATATATAATATTTTTCTATGGTCAAAAATATTTTTAAGTATATATAGTAGACATTGAACTCCCTTTGACTAGTCTGTATATTTACTTTTGAACCCCCTCAATAAAAATTCTGGTTCCGCCACTACGTGAATGTATAAAAGAAGTTGAATGGCAAACTTAAATTAGAATTGTTTCAGTTTTTATTTCGAGCGAATATCATTAAAAAATTCGAATATAAGTTGTTTTAACATTTTATGAAAGTATTATGAAACTAATGTCACATCTTATACTTCGACAAGGCAAGCATAAAAGAAAAATAAAAAAGTTCCGTCTTAAAAAAATATCATTAATATTACCTTTTTTTCTCGCTCAAGAATTGTTTGATACGATTGAACGCGTAATTTTTACTTTTATTTCTAAAAAATCTTCACTATCGTATAATTCTACGTATATAGTCAACCTTAAATTTATATTTTTATGATTTCTCACCAAATTCAAAAGGAATAACATATATAATTTCTTTCATTTTTCTTCAACCTCCAAACACTGCAACCAATTTACAATAACATTATTATATATATATATATATATATATATATATATATATAAAGTTAGGTGACTTATAATATCAACCAAAGTCCATTTTGGAAGTTTGAATATACCTAACCTACTACCCTAATGAATTAATGAAATAGAAATTAAAAAAAAAACATTCTTAACAAATCATTAATTAAATAATACTAACTCAATTAGCTAGAACGTCATTTTCAGTTATTAATCATCCACATAATAATAATTGTATATGTGGCATGTTGGATTCTTCATGGTCACGCCTTCTACCTAAATTCTTTTTTTTTTATTATACTTAAATATTTGCATGGATTATTTTTCTTTATATAATTAAAGTATGGAACTAAAGTCAATTTTGTGTATTTTTTAAAAATTTTACGATTGATTGAAGAATCTCACGTAAATTTGTGTGCCGTATTTATTATAATTACAAAGTTGATAATGACATTTGACTTATATATTTGTTTGTTTAATCCGCTAATTAGTGAATGCTTCTAGAATATATTTACTATAAGGTCAATGTAATATTATACTGGCTCCCAGTCATTTCGGATTAAGAAGATGTGAAGATGTTATTTATTTCTATAAGAAGGATGCATTTTAAAGTGTGAAGTGGGAGAGAAGGGATGTCGTAAAACGAGGTTCCAATACACCAACCTTATGTTTTTTTCGTTCTGGAACTCCAAGCTTACTTTTCGTTATTGAATTTGAGTAATCAATATGTGATATTCTGAATTCTTATTACTGAAGAAATTCAAATGAATATTTTGAATTCTTATTATTAATGAAATTCAAATGATTTCTTAGTTCTAGATTCTATATAGTATTAAGCGAAAGGTTATGCCTAGAGGTTATGTATTACGAATTAATTCTACTCTACTAACGCTAATAAACAACATAGATGAAGAAGCGTTATACCTAAAAATCAACAACACGGAACTTTATTTTAAGTAAAGTGAAATTCGAGGAGGATACAGAGGCTGACTTCGATAAATTCTTGATTTAAGGTTGACAATTATAACGTCAATGTAATATTATGTTGGCTCCTAGCCATTTCGGATTAAGAGGATGTGAAAACGTCATCTACCTCTATAAGAAGGGTGTGTTTCAAGGCGTGAAGCAGGAGAGAAAGGATGTCGTAATTGAGGTCTTGAATAAAACAACCTTATTTTTTTTTCGGTTTGCTTGAATAAAGAAAGGATTCCAAGCATACTT
The DNA here is from genome assembly GCF_002878395.1 of Capsicum annuum. Classification (NCBI taxonomy): domain Eukaryota; kingdom Viridiplantae; phylum Streptophyta; class Magnoliopsida; order Solanales; family Solanaceae; genus Capsicum; species Capsicum annuum. The sequence continues at coordinate 223,988,133 of NC_061117.1, read as the reverse complement.
TTCGTTGTTGAATCTCTTTTGATTAATCAATATGTAACGTTTAGTATTCTTATTACTAATGGAATCCAAATGATCTCTCAGTTCTCGACTCTAGTATTAAGCGAAAGATTCCGTCAAGAGGTTATGTATTACGAATTAACTCTACTCTACTGATTTTAATAAACAACATAGATGAAGAAGCGCAACACCTAGATATCAACTCACGAAAAATCTGAGGAGGATATAGAGGTTGACTTGGATAAATTCTCGATTCAATAAAGATATTTTCCAAAATAAATTTGAGAAAAAAAAATCTAGAAAATAGAAAGTTAAATGGACCTCATTGGCTAGGAAAAGGGTAGAGTACAAATGAACTTTATTAATTCTAACAAAATGCTTTTTTGTAGAAAAGCACAAAAGTATGAGTCATTCTTATGCTATTTTGCAGCTTTATTTGTTTAACTTTATTCTCTTATTAGCATCTTAAAATTTTAAAATATCCCTCTGATCTGTATCCACCAATCAAATCTTCACTAATTCTCATTAATTTATTTATCTAAGTAAATAAAAACAATGTATGTTTTCATCGAGCATGCATGAAAAATAATTAGGTAAAATCCGATCACGATAATAAGGAGAAGCAGTGGTTTAAATTCACATCGTCAACTTTAGTAAAAAATAGTTGAATCTCTTTAATTTGGGATAGAAATTTCTTCGATAAGTTGTACCTTTAAAAATTATGATGGAATAGGATTTAATTTCCCAAAAAAAAATATTAGTAATTTTATCGTGAATCTAGTTAAAGATTAAAAATAAAAATCGAAGTAGATGTTAAATATTGTATTGGTATAAAATATTCTTTGATTTAAGCATCTCATATAAAAACTAGGAAAGTAATTTTTTATAAAATGATTCTTAATTTGTCAAAATTCCTAATGTAAAACATACTCAAGCTAGATTCTTGATTATTTATTTTTTGGTTGAAGAAGTCAAATTGTGTCCAAATTCTTTTTTTTTTTTAACTATTCATTTGCTTGTTTTTTATTGAGTTCAGCTAATTTAAATTCATATCGAATACAACTCATTTGCTATTAACGCTCTTCATCAAATATTTTTCTCATTCAAAACGCAAAATCGAATTCTCAAATTAAAATTGTACAAATTCCTAACTCACCTTCTTCATTATAGATATATTCTCTTGTTTTTTCACACATCATAGAGGGTGTTTGGATAGGATTAAAATTTGATCAAACTAGATTTTAATCACTTTTTTAGCTTTTTTAGATGTTTGGTGAAACTAAAAAGAGTTTTAAAAAAGCTAAAAGTGGATTAAAAAAAGCAAAAATTGAGAAGTTGGATATCCCCAACTTTTTACTTTTTAGATTAATTTTTTTTTTTTTTAGATTTAACCAAAACATTTATCTTTTTTATCCCTTATATTTTCTTCTAATTCCAACAAGGAAAAATCATATAGATATGCACTCTGAGAGTAAATATTACGAAAATTACCACTAGTTTTTTTTTTTTTTATTTACAAAAGCTGATTTTTATTTACAAAACCTATCAACTATTCAGTTTTTTTTTTCTCTACAAAATTTAATCCAAAACCCCCCCTTCTCTTCTTCCTTTTTTATCTCCTCTCTTCTTCCTTGATTGAAAACCCCATCACAATTACACACTCACTGGTACAAAATATAAGCACACATCACCGTCATTCTCTGGTAGATTTTATAAGTAGGAGAATTTATAAGATAAAATATCAATAATTAAATTGTCTCCTTAAATCAAGGTAATTTTAACTTCTTTTTTTTTTTTTTTTACCTTTGGCAGATTTTGTAAATTAAAAACTAGTGGTAGTTTTTGTAATATTGACTCTTAGATTGTATATCTATGTTATTTGTCCTTTCAACAATACTCTAAACTTTATAACCCTTATTGATTTTTCTTTCTTTTTCTTTTTACCCTTTTTTTCATGTTTTTTCCTTCAGTTTTTTCTTCATTTTTTTCCTTTATTTCCAGATAATCCATCATTACATAAGAAAACACTCAAAAAAATTTATCGTCAAATCAAGCTTGTGGTAAGTTCTTTTCTATCCATTCATATAGAATCTCTGCATTTTATTTAAATTTTAAAAATTGAATCTTTTTAATAGTTTGTTTCATTCCTAAAAATTTTATGTTGTTTACAAGCTTGCAATATTACAATATAACACTATATTTATCTAAAAAAATTCTTAAATTTTTTATTTTTTAATATCTAAAAATAAAAAAGTAACTTATATTTATAAATTGACCTAACATAATCACTTTACGTTGAAAGTGTATTTAAATAGAAATTATTTTTGAAGTATTAGAATTAAAAATCATAAATAATTCAAGTTATTATGTGTTAATAGTTTTAAGGATATTTAAGTTATTTTGACAACAAAAAAGTGATTGATAACACTTGTTTTTCAAACACATCTACATATTTTTTTCAGTTTCAACACTTCTATCCAAACACTTATCTGCTTAATTTAAAAACACTTATTTTAAGTTTTTAATCACTTAAGTTAAAAAGTAATTTTTTTAATCCTATCCAAACGGGCTGCTAGTTGAATAAATTAGATAGAGTTTACATGAGATTAAATCTCCTAAATAAGAGCTAACTAATACTCAAATATAAATAAAAAGATATAGCAATAATCCTGTAACTATTTATTGTTCTGCTCCTCCCTTAATCAGATGTCTCGGATTCAAATTCTGGATATGAAAAAATCTTTTGTAGGAAGCGCTATCGCCGAATGGGCTTTACCAAATGGAAACTCGAATTAGTCGAACTCCAATAAGAATACTGAGAAAACAAAAAAAATCCCTATCTAATCCAAATTTATAATTTCATTACCAAAAATGCCCTTAATATGAAAATGACGAATACTACCCCTACATAACCTCTATACATTATAGGAAACTAGTACGTGCCTAACAATTGACCAAGAAAATGACCAAATTACCCCTACCGAAATTCTCTATATGGTAGGAAGTGCCTAACAATAAACCAACAAAATGACCAAACTAGCCCTACATAACCTCTATACATTGGAAAACTAGTAAGTGCCTAGCAATTGACCAAATTACCCCTGCATAACAATATACCAACAAAATGACGAAACTAACCCTACATAACCTCTATTAAAACTATATGTACCAAAGTTGCCTAACTCAATTTGACTTACTATATAATATACCCACATGTTACATCAAAAATCAAGAACAAAAACCGCCGGCCGGCTAATTAGACTCTTCCTAAAAAAACACAACATTTTCCCATCCTTAAATCTTTTTCGTCTCGTAACGCCAGCTATAGTAAACTCTTATCGTTTAATTATTCCTCAAATTTCATACATAGTAAAAGTCTCTATCCGCTTTTTTATAGCAGGAGTTTTTATTTCAATTTCTCAAGCTACAGTATATTCATCTCTTCTCGAACTATTTTTTTTCTTTCTTGAAATTGTGCATAGTATAACTTTTATTTCGATCTTTTTCAAACCCCACTTATAACAAGAGCTCTAAGCATATCTAAGTACCCTTATAACCCTCATCCTAATCGAGTAAAATTACATGCAATAAACTTTTAAAAATTTGATCTTTTCTCAAATCTTGTATATAATAGTAATTTTTTTTTTTAATTTTTAATTCTTTTCTAAAGCTTCACTGTATCGAGCATCGAGCAGCTCCTTTTTAATCTTTGTAGTCATAGGCCCAAAGTCCCAAGAAGAAAAAGACTTAGAAAAATTTCCTATGTATTTTCTTGATGGCTGAAAAAACCCATGAATTTGCATTTGATCAATGACTAATCTTTCCCGGAAAATAGTTCAGGTGAACATAAAGTGGAAGATATATGATAAAGTTTCAATCTTTAAGGAGTTTTTTCGGTTTATTTGGGAAAGTATTATTGTTTGTTCAGCTGGCCGGAAACCGGCGAAGTACCGGCGATTGGGTCGGAGGGGGTTGTCAGTTCCGGTGATGGAGGGAGGTGAAGAGGAGTATGGTGGAGAAAGTGATCCTATGGCTGCCACGTGTAGTGGGTATGATAGTGATTCAGATTTAGTTACTCTGAAGATCAGTATTTTGGGTGATTGTCACATTGGTAAAACAAGTTTTGTGGTAAGTTTTTAACATAAATTTCTTTTTGGATTATGTATGTTACTTGCTCTGTTTTAGTTTGTTTGTCTGGTTTGGACTCGACTCGGAAATTAAGAAAGCAGAGAAGATGGGTAACACAAGTTTTAACATAAATTTCTTTTTAGACTATGTATGTTACTTGCTCAGTTTGATACGGAATTTAAGAAAGTAGAGAAGATTGGTAAAACAAGTTTTGTGGTAGGTTTTAAACATAAATTTCTTTTTAGACTATGTATGTTACTTGCTCTGTTTTAATTTGTTTGTCCGGTTTTGACTTGACACGGAATTTAAGAAAGTAAATAGAAGATTGGTAAAACAAGTTTTGTGGTGAGTTTTAACATGAATTACTTTTTGGACTATGTATGTTACTTTGTTGTACTACTTTCTTGTAATAATATTGGTGGTGTCGGAGAGACGGAGCTAGGATTTTGAGTTTATGAGTTTTGAATTCGAGAAGAACAGCTTAGTGGATTCTTGATAAGCTATTTATACATATTATAAGTTGATTTTAAACAAAAATACAAGTTTTAGCCAAAGGTAAATGGCTCTTGGGAATACATAGGCGAATATCAAGTAGTGGTGGAGTCAGGATTTTCACTAACGGGATTCAAAATATGAAGAAGTGAATGTAGGAAGAAGTCGAAGGAGTTCAACATCTGTCATATACACGTAAAGAATAATTTTAATCACGTACAAACAGTGTAGTTTTGTTTTCCCCTAAAGGGGCTTTGGATGAGTCCCCTCGGCCTTACTTGGCTCTGATATAGAGTAGCTGACGAGCCTAGATTGATCAGTCCCTCCAAAAATGTAGACACGCCCCACAATATTTTTGAAGAGTCCGAGTAACTATACTATTCACCAAGACTTGGATGAATTTGGAGTTAGCATGTTACTTCTTATGCTTAAACCGAGATTTTTTGTTTTTCTTTTTTGACATTCTTTGTAACTTTGTTATTCTTGTTTTTCAGATTAAGTATGTAGGTGATGAACAAGAAAAGAGGTGCTTGCAGATGAAGGGATTGAATTTAATGGATAAAACATTAGTTGTACGAGGAGCGAGAATCGCATTCAGAATATGGGATGTTGGAGGTATATGCATTAATTTTCTTCCTTAATCCGGAAAGTTAATTTTGACTTCTATTCTTGTCCAAGTTTAGCAAGAATCTGTCACTTTTAAGGTTGTTAATGTAGCTTGATCAATGCAGTGAGTAAATTGGTTTTGAGTTTTGAACTTTTGGTTTATAGGTGATCATAGCTCACTTGATCAGATTCCAATTGCTTGTAAAGATGCTGTTGCCATTCTCTTTATGTTCGATCTCACTAGCCGGAGTACATTGAACAAGTATGTCACTTTAATCTGATACTGTCGAAAAAAGGATCATATTGTTGGTCTGCCTACAATAGTCCCTTGTGGCCCGCTGCCCTTTTTTAACTGTTAGTGCATAAAACGTGAACTCCATTGGTAAAAACTTTCATTTTCTCTTTTGCAATTGCAGTGTGATAAGTTGGTATAGTGAAGCAAGAAAGTGGAATCAGGTGAGAAACTTAACTTCTCTTTCACTTTGATGTTGTTTTCTTGAAAAAGGAGTACGCTTTAGAGCCAAGAATCATCTTTTACTTGTTAACAAAGCTGGATAAGACTTTCACTAGCCAGTAGCAATTCATTTCACCAAACAAAAGAAAAAGTAGTACTAACAGAATATAACTACAGTAGTTGGGACTTTATTGATATTTATTGAAGTAAAGTTTTGAAAGTGAATTGAGTAAATGACAGTAGTTGGAACTACTTTGGATAAAAAGTAGCAAATGGCACTAACTAAAGTAGTACTTTAGTTACTTTTTGTTCTTGAAGATGATAACTCTGTCAGTTGGTTCATTAGGTTTGAATGATTGAAGCTTAATGACTAGAATACATCGTTTTTAGCAAAGCTCGATTAGCTTCAACTTTGAAGAAGAAGAATTAAGAATGGCAACGGGATAAAGGGTGTAGTCTAGAGGTCAATGAAGTGGTTGAGAACCATGAGGTTGTGGCGCCTCTTTGGTTCAAATCCTACAAAAACACCAGGTGATTTCTTTCATATGTCCGAACTTGGTGGACAGAGTTACCTTGTACCTGTACTGGCTGGCGGGAGGTAGTACGTACCCGTGGTATTGGTCGAGGTGTTTGCAAGTTGGTGCGGACACCACGACTACTAAAATAATCAATTGAATAACAATCATGATGATCATTAGTACTAAGTTCAGTTGTTCTTACCAATGAAAACTGATTTAACATGTATTGGTAAAGATTATCGATTACAAGTACTATTCTAGTATTCTTGATAATGATGGATGGAACATTAATAATACATGATTTGTAGACTTAAATACATTGTTAGCTAAGCTTAAGTATAATCGTTTTCTTTTTTCATAATTGACAAATACAGACGGCTATTCCAATACTAATTGGGACCAAATTTGATGATTTTGTCCAGCTACCACCAGACATTCAATGGTCTGTAGTGACACAGGTACAATTCTGATCAACATAATACTTACGCGATTCTTAATTCCTTCTTCTAAATGGTCTTTAAAGCCTTATAAATGTAGTTGTTGTTAAAGACAAGACCTACACACGATACTAACAAACACGTACCTTTATCTACGCCTTTTATCATTTGTGATTAGTTAACATATTTTACCACCTCAATCTACACCTAACTATAACGAACTTATGAGTTTGTTGTCAAGGTAATTTATTAGAAATAGGATGATTAAAGACCTTGCTTCTTCATGTTTGTACACTTTTAGTTCTACACTAAGTTGCTCGGACCCTCCAAAAATGTTGTCAAAGCCATGTCGGATCCTTCAAAAATACACTATTTTTGGAGGATCCGACACGCACCCGTAGACATTTTTGAAGAGTCCGAGCAACTTAGGTTCTACAAGTGGGAAAACAATGTGATCCTAACAAGTTCCTCAACTGGTCTTTTTCTCCATAAATGAATAGAGGGACCCCCACATATGCCGAGCTTGAATAAGAAGTCTATGTCAATCGATAAGAATGTTTTAATTCTCACTCTCTTTCCCTTTCTTATAGGGAAGAATAACTGAAAAGGATTGGGATAGCATTTGCATTTATCAACAAAAATTATCTGCTCTAAATCGAACTTTGTTTTTCAAAAGAGTATCAATTTTTTTTTGTTCAAAAAAAGGGCAGCTCCCGCTATGCACCAAGGGTCTAATGTACATAGCCTTGTGCCTGCATTTCTGCCAGAAAAAGGGCAGCTCCCGCTATGCACGGGGTCCGGGGAAGGGCCGGACCCCAAGGGTCTAATGTACATAGCCTTGCCCCTGCATTTCTGCAAGAAAAAGGGCAGCTCCCGCTATGCACGGGGTCCGGCGAAAGGTCGGACGCCAAGGGTCTAACATGGCAACTATTTTACCAGTTCTAGAAGAGGATCAAATAATTAAAAACGAAGAAAGAAAAGGAAAAAACTTCTCTTTTAGGTTGTAGTCACCCTCCAATGCCCTACCACATGGTCCACCCACTGCCAGCAAATCAAGAAAACAAATTGTAGTAGGTAGGATGTATGTATCAGAGTTGGAAATTAGAGCAAGTTCTGCTAGTTCAACTGACCCCCACCAATTCAGCTCAAATTATATGTAATACACAACATCTTGAATATGCCCTTCCCCGGACTCCCCACTAGCGGAAGCTCTAGTGCACTGGGCTGCCCTTTTTTTTCTTAACCCAACATCTTGAATATATATGTATACTAAGATAACACTTCTGCTGAACATACTGAACTCATCCCATTGCTCTCCATCGTCTTCGTATTGTACTGCGTCGTATCATAACAGATAACACTTGTGCTGCCACATGGTCCACCTACCCCTTACAAACCAAGAAACCAAGCAGTAGTAGGTAGGATATATGCATCAATGTTGGAATTTAGAGCAGGTCCTCCCAGTTCAACTGACCCCATCAGTTCAACTCGAACTTTAAATATACGTAAAAACCTGAATATATATCATCCAATCGTGCATTCCATCATCTCGTATTGTACTATGCCGTATCAAACCAGGTAGATCTATTTGTGAGAGAGAGGGAGATAACTTAAGATATTCTTTTTGTATTACTAGGATCCTGTTCATTCCTAGATCCCCATCACTGAAGACCAGTGGCGGAGCCAACATCTTAATAAAGGGGGTTCAAAATCGAAAAAATGTAAATAAAAGAACTAGTCAAAGGGGGTTCAACGTCTGCTATATACAACAACAACATGACCAGTGTATTCCCACATAGTGGGGTCTCTCTGGGGAGGGTAAAGTATACACGGACCACACCACTAGCTCAAGTGAAGTAGAAACATACCCGGTGTAGTAGAACGTCTGCTATATATACATGAAAAATAATTTTAAAATTGTATAAATAGCAGAAATTTTCCGCCGATTGAACCCCCTCAGTATTAGCTAGCTCCGCCCTTGCTACAGACTGATAGTGTTCGATTTGAATTGACATCCTCTCGTTGGTTCCTCCTAAACTACACGTTGATTTACGACAAGTTGGATTTGCTTATTCAATATGTGAGACATTGTTGAGAATTGTGTTTGATATGGTGTTGATTTGCAGGCAAGGGCATATGCAAAGGCAATGAAAGCAACATTGTTCTTCTCAAGTGCAACACATAACATCAATGTGAATAAGATCTTTAAGTTCATTATGGCAAAGCTCTTTAACTTGCCTTGGACTGTTCAGAGGAATCTCACTATTGGTGAACCAATCATTGACTTCTAGCTCTTCCTACTACCCTCATGTTACAAGCAGCTCGATGCACTAAAGCTTCCGTTACCGTTACATTGTAAATAACAATCTTAGGAGGGGAGATTCTTTAACATGTAATATTGCATTTCCTTTTCATACTTAGTAGAATGTCAAGAAGTTAAAAGTTTTCGAGTACTTAGTGAGGGGTCGTTTGGTTCAAAAACAGGTTACCCACTTAACCTTTTATAGATCTTTCGTACATCTCTTTGCCACCAAACAATTAAAGAAAAAAAATGCAACAATTGCAAATTACTCTCAATTTTTTTTGGATCTCTCGATATACATAATTAACTCTTAAATACATTTAATAAAGACAATTTTTTCGTTATAAAGATACATAGTTAGCTGATAATTTTTTTTAATTTTATATCTGGTGAGATATATAATATGATCAGAGGCAGAGTCAGGATTTCAACTAAGGGATTCAATATTCAAAGAAAATTTAATCGAAGGGAGTTTAACATCTACTATAATCACATAAAAAATAATTTTAATTATGTATAAATGATATATTTTTTCGTTGAGGAGGGTTCGGATAAACCCCGAACCCCCTAACAAAAGGTTGGCTCTGCCCCTTAATATCCAACTAAGATATGTACTACATAATTAGCTCTTGATATATTTTTTCTGATTGTGAATTTATTGAAATACATATTTAGCTTTCGGGTAAATCTAATGAAAATATATAATTTAGCCAAAATTTTTATAATTACTTTGTTGGGATGAAGATTTGTGTAAATATGATAAATTAATGCGTATGTTTATGTTTTTATAATTTTTTTTTTTAAAAAAGAATCATCTAAACATGGCCTCCCACCGCTCCCCAAATCCCACCATTTCTCCTCCTCATTATCTCAAATTCACAAATACCCTTCAAATTCATCAAAATTACATCTTTACCCTCCAAGCTACGTGTCATTGCTTCTGTTCTCGCCGGAAAATCAATGTCGTCAGCTCAACGGCCAGATTCGTTCGGCCGGTTTGGGAAGTTCGGTGGAAAGTATGTACCGGAAACTCTAATGCATGCTCTGGAGGAGCTTGAAAATGCATTCAATTCGCTTGCCGCCGACGAAGACTTTCAGGTGTTTTCATTTTCTGCATTATCCAATTTGAAACAAATGAATATAGAAGATTAGTTTAGCTAAAGTATAATGGAAGATATATTAATAAATTTACTACATGTATATTGAATATTCATTGTGAATCTAGTTGTTATCGTATGTATATTAACTTGAGATTGTTGTAGAAACTAATAAACTTCAAATAATCCTGAACCTTCATCTACTATGCTTACTTTGGGATATATATGAAATTTACAAGTATATGCTGAATATTTTATGGTGAATCTAGTTGTCATTGTATGTATTTCAGCTTGAGATTGTTGTAGAAATTAATAAACTTCAAATCCTGAATCTGTCCTACTATGCCAACTTTGGGATATATTATGAAATTTACTGAATATATATTGAATATTTTATTGTGAATCTAGTTGTTATTGTATGTATATTATCTTGAGATTGTTACGTTGTAGAAACTAATTAACTTCAAATACTGAATCTGCATCTACTATGCTAAGTTTGGGATATATGATGAAATTTACTGAATATATATTGAATATTTTACTGTGAATCTAGTTATTATTATTGTATATTAACTTGAGATTGTTATAGGAGCTCATAAACTTTCAAATCCTGAATCTGCGTCTGCTATGCTAACTTTAGGATTTGAGAGTAATTGATATTTGTTGATTTTTTGACCGCATTGAGCATTGCTATAATAAGAGTGGATCTGATTGATTAGATGTTAACACAGAATACATGCGACCTCCCACCAGCAACAGTTTTCTATAGAACAATCGTGTCTAGTCTAGCTTTTACGCACGTAGTTAAATATACGAGATACCAGTCACCTCCTACCAGCAACATTTTTCAAATTACTTTTTCTTTTTTCGGATAACCGCGGTCAGGGTCAGCTTTTGTGCACCTTGAATAAGTCCACGGGATACGTGCTACATGTGCCACCAACAACAGTTTTTGAAGTACTTTGTTTCATCTGTTTGAGTATTTGAATGAAATGAATGGAGAAGATTCATATAGTGCAACGAAACTATTGTAGCTATGTTTATTGAGAAATTTGCTGAACATATGCTGAACATTTCATTGTGAATCTAGTTATTAGTTATTCGTATTGTATATTAACTTGAGATAGTTGTAGAAACGGGTAAACTTTAAATTCTGGATTCTCTTTACTGTGCAAACTTAGGATTTGAGAGTAGTTGATATTTGTTGTTTTTTTGACTGAATTGAGCATTCTGTTATAAGATTAGATCTGATTGATTGGATGTTACCACAGGCTTTTACTTTTTCAGGAGTTAGTCATGCATTATTAGATCTCTCTGAACCTTTACGAAAATTTTCTTTTATCATTCGAAATATGAACAATGAAACGAACAATTAAAGAAAAAGCAGCTCAGTGCACTAAGCTCCTGCTATGCATAGCACTAGGGATGGCAATGGGGCGGCGCGGGTGCGGTGTGGTGCGGGTTTTAAGCTATGCGGGGCGGTGCGGGTTTTAAGTTATGCAGGGTAGTGCGGGGCGAGGCGGGTTAAAGTAAGTTTTTTTTTAAATGGTGCGGTGCGGGTTGCAGGTATATGCGGATTTAAATTAAAAAAAGCTAAAAATTAGTATTGTTCTCGTGAATATATCTAAAATTATATGTATTCTTTACTTAAAGTTTTATGATACTTAAAACGACATGTATAACACTACAAATAAATAATTTTATAGTAGCCCTTTTAACATCTCTATTCATTTTAATAAAAATATGATATTTGATCATTACTTGTACACGTTATACTTTTTGACAATTTTTTAGGGAAAAGTGATATAATAGAAATCAGTTATTATTTCCTAGTTGTAGATTTGAAAATATTATGATTTTCAATGGAGTTACAAATTTTTCAAAAAAAAAGGAAAAAATAAAAACATGGGGCGGTGCGGTGCGGTTATGCGCAGGTATGAATGTGGGGCGGGTTTATGCGGGTTTAAAGGTGATGCAGTGCGGTGCGGTTTTAAAACTTGCGGGTTTAGAAAAAACCCGCACCGCACCGCACCGCACCACACCATTGCCATTGCCATCCCTGATAGCACGGCCTCTGGGAAATGGCCAGACCATAAGGGCCTATTGTATGCAGTCTTACCTTGCAATGGTTCCACAACTCGAACCTCCTGATCACGCGACACAACTTTACTAGTTATGCTGAGGCTCCCTTTCAAACTAACAAAAAAGGATCTTTTCTTTTTGTTATTCAATCATGAAATGGTGAAACTAGTTGACTTCGTTAACATGTTGAAATAGTTGAACGTAAGTTTAAACTGCAAAATATCTTTGTGTACATGTGTGGATGTATTTAAAATAAATCGTAGATATCTTCCTTCATAGTTTCTTTTGGAAACTGCAGGAGCTACAATTTTGTTGGGAATTTAGCACAATTGAAGTTTTTCTTCTGATATGAGGGGTTGTAGTTACGACGTATGAGCTTTATGTTCATAACCCCCTCTTGATCAAGAAATTCTCTTAACCCCCTTTTTCTTTTTTTCAGTTACTTTGGAATTTAGAGAACTGCAAGTAATTTCTTTATACGTTAAATTATTTAGTCTTTGAATGAAATGGACTTGAATAGATAGAAGGGAATGTAGATGATTCAGAAGCTTGACTCCAGACTTGTTGACCCTTGTAAAACTTCTAACTTGTTTGTACACCATTTATGCTGATTGCTGACTGCAGAAGGAACTAGATGGGATATTGAGAGATTATGTTGGTAGAGAGAGTCCTCTTTATTTTGCGAAGCGACTTACTGAGCATTATAAACGTCCAGATGGAGGGCCACTGATCTACCTGAAGAGAGAAGATCTAAACCACACGGGTGCCCACAAAATCAATAATGCTGTTGCCCAAGCTTTGCTTGCCAAGCGCTTGGGCAAAAAACGCATTATTGCCGAGACAGGAGCCGGTCAGCATGGTGTTGCCACTGCAACTGTTTGTGCTCGCTTTGGTTTGGAGTGTGTTATTTATATGGGTGCTCAAGATATGGAGAGGCAAGCATTGAATGTCTTCAGAATGCGACTGCTTGGAGCTGAGGTCCGTATCATACATTATAAATTGACCTCTCTGTTCATAGCTTAATTGAGGAGAGATTTTGAAAATTGATTCGAAGAATTCGCTTATGAACTTTGTGGTTTCACTGAAATCTCTGCACCTTATATTAACTGACTTGGTTATCTGCAATGACACTAGCTTGTTTAATAAAATCCCGTGGTTCTTCTCTATGTTCAAGATGAATTTCCCTGTAAATGTACTATGTATTTTTTGCATTCATAAATTTTCAATTGCAGGAGTCATTAGTAAGTGTGCTCCATAGGTAAGCAAAATTTTGGTAAATGGGATTAATTATATCCATGAACTTAGAGAGTAGGATAAGATGCATACAGATGGAAGAGGTAATCTTATTAATAGTCAAATATCAGTCAAACAATTGCATAGTAAGTGAGAATTTGCCTGGAAATTTCTTGTTTTGCATTTCCTACACTGCTTCGTATTGATCTTTTCTTTTGTTTAGTTACCTTGCCTTTATTTTGATCTAAGGACAATTTAGAATTCTATTTAGGGCTTGTGGACCGTGGTTAGCTGAACAATTGCCTTAATTCTGTTATACATCCCTGTAGATGGTTAAGCTTCTTCCTTTTCCCCTCTTCTTCCTGGGATAATTACATGATCTTATCTTACATTTGAAAGAGTAATCTTTCTATTGCATTTGCATCAATATATTTAATTACATTTCCCCAAACTAACATTGCAGGTTAGAGTAGTACACTCTGGAACTGCTACACTCAAGGATGCTACTTCAGAAGCCATAAGGGATTGGGTTACAAATGTTGAAACAACTCATTACATACTTGGATCAGTTGCAGGACCACACCCTTACCCCATGATGGTTAGGGAGTTCCATGCGGTAATTGGTAAAGAAACAAGGAAGCAAGCTTTGGAAAAGTGGGGTGGGAAGCCAGACGTGCTTGTTGCATGTGTTGGTGGAGGTTCAAATGCTATGGGACTGTTTCATGAGTTTGTTGATGACAAAGATGTGAGGTTGATAGGGGTGGAAGCAGCCGGTTTTGGTCTAGATAGCGGTAAACATGCTGCCACTTTGACAAAGGGAGAGGTAGGAGTACTGCATGGAGCTATGAGCTATCTTCTGCAGGATGAAGACGGACAGATAGTTGAGCCTCATTCAATCAGTGCCGGGTAATAACTTGGACTTTGCTTGTTATCAAAGTGCTCATTTACACTTGACGCTACCAAAATTAGTATATTCGCCAAAATCATATCTTTACACCTTCCAAGTTCCAACTGGTCTTTTTTTCCCAACGGATTATTAGATTGGATTACCCTGGAGTTGGGCCAGAACACAGCTTTTTGAAAGATCTGGGGAGAGCAGAGTATCATAGCATCACGGATGAGGAGGCTTTGGAAGGTGATAAATGACACCACTTATTCTTTGTTCCTAAGCTTCATATATGATTTTGCTCCCCTTTGAAATTGTTATTTTCTAGTTTGCTATATCTTACAAACCTGTTTTTTGCAGCCTTTAAAAGGTTATCTCGGTTAGAAGGCATCATCCCCGCTCTGGAAACATCTCACGCTCTGGCCTACTTGGAGAAGCTATGTCCATCTTTACCGAATGGAAGTAAGGTTGTGCTCAACTGCAGTGGTAGAGGAGATAAAGATGTTCAAACTGCTATTAAATATTTGAAGGTTTGATAGAAACGTTGGTAATACTTGGCCCAAATGGTTCTTTGTACTTGAAGGTGTTTCATGGCAATACCAATTCTCCCAAGTTGTATGAAGATTCGTCGAAAGTGAAGTTGCTAGAGCTGCTGGTTCACAATGCGATACTATTCTTTTGATTGTTTAGAGATCCATCCATGTATGCCAGTTTTGTCACTTGATTTCTATCAGTTGTGTTTCCACCAGAAAGTTTCATGCCCTACCATAAAGGTGTATTGTACGCAACCCAACCTTGCATTTTCAGTTTGTTCTTTGTTTTATACACAAGATCCATTTGATACATTTTCAGTATTAAGTTCATTAGCCAAATTTTACTTCAATTGGCCTTCCGGCGCGATCAATGCCAAACATAGAATGGTAGAGAGGCCTTGAACTGCTTTTTGTTTGAGCCAAAATCTGGAATGCGCTTCAATGAACTAATTTATGACATTCTCAACCCAAGAAGTACTCTTATTAGTACACTTGTTGATGTCTCTATGAATAATAACAAAACAAGGAAACCAGGCCTCGATAACTCTATAGGATTTGAGTTAACTTCAACTCATTATTGCTATCTACAAAATACTCAAATAAGTTCCATGTTCAACTCAAAGCAAGGGTAGACTGAGGATCCTAAGAGACATTGACCTCAAGGTTCTCTTCAACGTCTTTATCCCTACCGCGGTATGCAAGTTCCACTCTTCATTGTTTTGCCTGCATTACATTCAAAGAGTTCCTTAGTGGAAGGCCACAAAGAAAATGAACTTAAGAATCAAGTTTAAGTTACTCTCAATGAACAACCAACAAATCGCGAGCATTTAAGAAGATAAATCGTTTTGAAAGATTGGTGCTACATGAAAATGCAGTACCTTGGTTTCTATAGCGAACAAAAGAACACCTCGAGCTCAACACCCAAGCTAGTTGGAGTTAGCTATATGAATTATCCTCTCCATATGAACTCATTTCCTTTCAATATTTCAAGAAATAGATCGTTTCGAAGGATTGGTCCTACATGAAAATGCAGTAACTTGGTTTCTATTGCGAACAAAAGAACACCTCGAGCTCAACACCCAAGCTAGTTGGAGTCGGCTATATGAATTATCCTCTCCATATGAACTCATTTCCATTCAATATTTCAACGATAATTTCTATCGCACTTGGCATGGAGAATATTTTGATATGGTAACTTACGTCTCTTACATTACCACCGCCCTACCTCTCCCCAAGGATTAATGTTGCTCCTTCAAAACTCAAGGTTCGAGGTGAAGGGTGCTTTTATAACTTGAACTAGCTAGCATTGGTGCAATGACATGATCGAATCACTTGGGGAACATATGAATCATTTATACCTCTATTCATTTTAGCACTAAATGATTTGCCTTCCATGAGAGAGAGAGATGTTCTCTAAGTTTTCGAACAACAAATAGTACAATTATGATGTGCTAACCCAAACGAAAGAAGATAAGGCGCACACAAACACATACAAAGAGGAACTAAAACATCCGAGTGAAGGTTATTGCGCAGGTAAGGGAAAATAGCTCTCTCTCATACCGCGTTTATAATGACAATAGTTACGGAGAATATTAGTTTGCTTGCCATTAAGTAGAAAAAGCTATATTTAGATAGATATATCAAGGAAGCACAATCAATCACATCTGATACAGAAACACGAAAAATGAAATAATCACCTGTGAGTACAAGAAAGTTCCAAGAATTGCAATGGCAGCTCCAAGAGCGTTGATTGGCTGGACGGGTGTACGGAAGATAATGATGGAGGAGACTATTACAGAAATACGTTTCATAGTGTTTCCAATACTAAACGTCAAGGGAGAGATCTCATCCAGGGACATGTAAGAAACCTGATTGTAGAGGTGATAAAATACACTCTGGGCCGCCATCCACCTGTTATCAACAAACCAACATTCATCACATTAAATGCCAGTCAACGCCAAAGCTAAATTTAATGGTATAAACTAGAAAGTATAGGATCTCTCGTGAGTTGATTGGATTAAACAAAATTAACTCTGAGAGGTTCATGGACTTTCTACTTTCACAGTGCGTGTAAAGTATGAGATGCAACTATTTTCCCAAAATCCTTCCTCGTCACCTTCTGACGCAGCTCAAACTAATGGATTAAAAGGGAATCCACCATTCTTGATACCAATTCACTTGCTCACATCAGTTGTTCTATACATAAGTAGCGTTAAATTGTTCTAAGAAGGGTAAAATTCAGATGAAGTAAGATATAAACTGATCTCCAGTTCTCTTTTGTCAAAGGAGGATGGAGCAGGCACACCGACTGTGCGCCTACTCTGGTTGTGCGCGAACTGGGAAAAAGTAGCTGCTAAAGTTAAGCTAAAAGGTATTGGCAAATAAGTGATGGAGATTTGATACAGACTGAAAAGGGGATAAGCTAAGCTAGTGTTAAATTGTTCTAATAGTAGTAAAATTCACATGAAGTAAAATATATACTGCTCTCACACAACAAGTTACTAAAATCAATAACAATAACAAAAATGTCTCAATCTCAAGCAAGACCATGTCCCTCTATTTAAGCATGGTCCATAATATTGATAAACCTAGTTTCTCTAGCACTAAAAGTTCTCTACATTTTCAATTGACATATAAATCTCTAACATGATTAAAATTACCGCGGTCAAATGTAGTACTCTCTCTGTTCATTTTATGTGACACCATTCGTATCTGTGGAGTTAAATATTTTGAATTAGTATATTTAGCTTCCAAACATGTAAAATTTTTATTTCCAAAAGCTTGAGGAATTGAATACTTTGACCCTCGTACTTTGAACCTTGTCATATAAAGTGGAACGGAGGGAGTATTATTTAACCAGAGCAATTAATGGCAAAATGCAAATGACACGGAATGTAAAAACAGATAAGATGACAGTCATGTGATTACCAGACGATTTGGGGACCAATTTGAGAGACAGCCTTTTCAAATCCTAGAGCCCACATTTGTGGTCCCTCAACAGCAATGGCAAATGGTGTGAGAAGCAACAAAGACAACATAGACAAGCAAGCATAGTAGTTCATCCCACTAACAGATTTTCCCTTCATACCCCTCTTGGAGAATATATTTCTGAAGACAAATGCCACGTTCGAGATCATAGCCCCAGCAAAACCTAACGTGGACAAACCAACAAAAACAGATAAAAATCATCAGCAAACAAATTTCATAAGCAAATGTTGTCTTCAACACTCAAAACAATCTTAATGGTCAAAGACATCATAAAATGCCAACACCATTGCCACCTGATTAAACAAAAAACAGGTCAGCCCGGATTGCATCACACAATATCCTTCCATTAATCGGAGTATTATCAAACTTGAGAAGTCAGAATTGCCCTCGGAAAATGCCATCATATGGTGTATTTAGCATGACGAAAGTCATTTTCTAAAAATGCTTTCTATGATAAGTCGAATTCCGATATTTCATTTCCAAAAGATGTTTTCCTTTCATGGAATTTTTTTTAAGAAGAATATATCATACCAAATACAGTGTCTTATTACAGCCGTTAAAGCTAGAGTATAAATTATTTCTCTTATGCTACAAAACATTTGCCATCAAATTTCCAGAAAATTCTGTGTATACAAGTATGATGACGTTAAAAAATGTTTTACCACGCGACAGGCAAGAATATCAAT
This sequence comes from Capsicum annuum, assembly GCF_002878395.1. Lineage (NCBI taxonomy): Eukaryota > Viridiplantae > Streptophyta > Magnoliopsida > Solanales > Solanaceae > Capsicum > Capsicum annuum. Next base: position 223,969,694 of record NC_061117.1, on the reverse strand, counting down.
ACAAATGATGGGGATATCAAGTCTTAACAATAAGTAAAAGTTAATTAATTACCAATCCAGTTGAAGTTCAACTCTGTAAGAGCAGAAAGACCACAACCACCGATGATGGGGATAAGAGATAAGTAAACGGCTGTAGGAAATGTCTCTCCCAAGAGGAACCTAGAAACCAAAACGCTAAAAGCAGGTTCACCACTCTTGATGATGTGAGTGAATGAAACTGCCACTTTTGACATGCTCACCGTAGCTGCCACATGCCCAATTGTATGTGCAACGGCAACCTATAATACAAAACAGGAACAAAACAAGGAGCGATTAAGACTGTTCCGCTTAAAAGACAACTTTTTTCAGATAATGATAGTATCCAAGCTAGTTTGTCTGCACGTCTACGTGTTATCTCATACTAGTACATGCGTCAAATAACTCTAGACCACCGAAACAAGACTTTTTCAGATAATTATAGTATCTAACCTAGTCCGGGTGCACGTCCACATGCTATCTCACATTAGTACATGTATCAAATACCTCTGACCAGAAAAAACAAAGGAGAAAAGAAATCACTTAGCATTTCTCTTGTGGTTTTCATCCACAAAAAAACAAAACTTTTTCCAGATAATGATAGTATCTAAGCTAGTTTGTGTGCACGTCTACTTGCTATCTCACCCTAGTATATGCATCTAATAACTCAGACCACCAAAACAAAGTAGAAAAGAAATCACTTAACATGAAGGTCTCTTGTGGTTTTCATTCACAAAAACACAAAACTTCGTTTTCATAAAACAATTGTTCTGTACTTCAAAACCAATGCCTTTTGTTGTTTTGTGTTCTCTGTCAGCAAACCCAGAAAATATTACTTTCAAAGTTAAATCCAAACAAATCAACATCAAATTTAGGTACTGGGTTGGTAATGAATTACCCCTAAAGGAGGGGCTAAATTCTTGATTAAGCCAAAAACCAATACCAAGATCTATCAGAGCAGCTCGGTGCACTAAAGCTCCAGCTAAGCATGGGTCCCGAGGAACAACCAGATCTCAAGGGTCTGGTACACAAGCGCGCCCTGCATTTCTGCAAGAGGCTACTTCCACGGCTTGAACTCGTGACCTCCTGATCACATGGAGGCAACATTACCACTTACGAGTTACACCACGGCTCTCCTTCAAAGCCAAGATCTATGGCAAGTAAAAATTTCACTATTACAACAACCATGAACTAGATCCCCATTAATTCAATGAAAATTCCAGAGCGAACCAAACATCACACAAAACAGACCACAAACAACCTAAACAACCAAGGCATAAAACACCAAAACTATAACCACAGACATCATCAAAACAACAAAACAATCAAAAAGCTGCTGCCTTTAACCAATTGAGTATCCACAAAACTCAATTTTCCTTACCGGTAAGAGAGTTTTCCAGAATTCAAGATCGGTTTTCGGAGTTTCAGCAATTCTAAGAGTCCAAGACATCAACATAATAAGTGAACCAGCAGCAAGTGACAAAGTTGATGTTAACCAAGGGAATGGAAAAGCATTCAACACTTTCTTATTATATATATTAAAAATCACATTCAAAAACCACCATGTAGCAAAATAAACACCAATCTTCAACCTCCTTGCCACCTCAGTTTTCGAATCGGGTCCCTCAATCGGGTCGATCCGATCCGCTTCATAAGCCTTAACCTTAACCAAATTATCATTAGATCTCTCTTTCTTTAGCCCCCCAAAGTTTTCAACAGATGAAACATAAATAGGCTTGGTAAATGATACGCCGGAGCTCCGGCGGGACTTCATTGCCGCCGGTAATGGCGGAAGTAACGAAAAACGATGAGAAAAAGTCAAAGATTGAGACTTTGACCTGATGAAATCACAGCCATTGATTGTAAAAGCTGATTGTTTCACTGTTGAAATCATAATTCAAGAAAAATTTTGAGCTGGCAAACCGAAAATTCAGGTGGGGTATAGACTAAAAATTTAAACTTTATATTATAAAGATCAGAAAATAATATTATTATATTAGCAAAAACAACAAAACCCCAGATCAAGATTTTACGAAAAAACTTCAGCAAGATCACAAAATATTAAATTTTCAGCAAAAACACAACAACCCCAGATCAAGATTTTATGAAAATACTTTAGAAAGATCAGAAAATAATGCAACTTTTAGCAAAAACACAACCACCCCAAATCAAAATTTTACCAAAAAAGCTTTTTTAAGATCACAAAATAATATATTATTTTAGCAAAAACACAACAACCCCAGATCAAGATTTTACCAGACAAACTTAAGAAAGATCACAAAATAATACTATGATTTTAGCAAAAACACAAACACCCCAGATGAAGAACTTGGAAAAAGGGGTTGGTTATTCACGTGGAGAGAGGCAGTACCATGTCATGTACACTCCCTCCTTGTCAGTATATATTTATTTAATTGCAGAAATAGATTTATATGAGATCTAATATGCTCTGAAAAAAAACACAGAAAGAAGATTGAAATCTCAGTACAATAAGAAAAGGCTTATGATATGATGATCCAAAAAAAAAAGGCAGAACGAAAAAGTACGAGGCTTTTATGGAAGAAAGTGTATATTGGAATAGTAGAAAAACTAAGGTGGCTGCAAAAAAAAGTGTATAATAGTAGAACAAGAATAGTTTGTTTGGTGGGTGGGTGGGGTAGGAGTGGGGTAGGGGTGGGGGGTTGGAGTATTTTTTTTCCTTTTTAATTTTTTTCACCTCTATTATATCGACTAACCTATGATGTTTTTCTTTTTATTCTACCTTGATCTTTCCAAACAGAGGGCACTATTTTTTTTTTCCCCATAAAAATTTCGTGTTCGGATTAGTTCTCGTGTATTTAAACAAATTTTATGTATCTCTCATCAGCACAAATATCGACTTAACATGTCTATCGAGGCTTGATCAAATGGAAAAAATAAATACCTACTCTTTTTATTATAATTTTATAAAGCGGTGTTGGACTGAACATAAAATTTAGGAAATAAATAAAAAATATTGAATTTTGAGGTTTAAAGTAAAGTATGTGTGATTATAATCATTTCATTAAATAGAATTTCAATTTAAAAAAAGTATGGCATTCTCTTTTAGATATATTAAATAAATAAAAAAATTTTTAGAATTTAAATGTAAATTGAAAAAAATAATTTCTCTACTCTCATAAGATAGAAGTAAGATTTGCGTCCTATGATGTTTTTTTCCTTTTTGATTTTCCACTTAGTGTTTGGTATTTGTATTAAAACCCCAACTAATTTAAATCGCACGTTGCAAAATTCATTTTAAGAATAGCGTTCCCAATAAAATTTTCTCTGATAAAAGGGTGATTTGCGTCTGTTATTGTTATTGTTTGAAATTTGATGTGAAATAAGTAGGAAATGGTGGTTGGTGCCATCCAAAAAAATTGATTGATATAATAATAGGTGGTAGGGTATTGACCGTCAATTTATTTTATGAAAGTTTATAATACCAAAATTTAACATAACATGATTGTGACCCTTTGTATTTTAATCAATTAAATGGACTACTTCTTTAAGCTCCAACATGGATTTTGTTTTTCCATAGGGAGCAATTTTTAACACTTTAGTGATCTATCTAGTAAAGAATTTGAATCGACGTACGTATTTACAGGGGGCGGAGCCAGCCTTTTATTCGAGAGTTCGACCGAATTTCTTTCGATAGAAAAATATATTATTTCTATATGATTAAAATTATTTTTTATGTGGTTATAGTAGGTGTTGAACCCTCCTTCGACTAAATTTTCTTTGAATATGAAACTTCCTTAGTTGAAATCCTAAGTTTTCTTTGAATATGAAATCTCCTTCGTTGAAATTCTGGCTCCGCCTCTACGTACATAGAGACTAGTAATTTTAAAATATGATTAAACTAGAAAAAATATGAGTAAGTTGTTATTCAGAGCAAATAGCATAATTAACTATTCTACGACATATGTTTGAAGGATTTTTAAAAAATAACTATTTTAAAATCTACTTTAAATATGCAAATTTGAAATTTTTGAATTTTAATTTTTTGATTATCAGACTAAAGAAGCAATAGGATGAGATTAAAATCAATTAAATTTTCGATATATTTTGAAGAGGAATACTACAAGTATCTAAGGGTGTAGCCTAATGGCCAATGAAGTGAGTCGAGAACATGAAGTCTCAGCAGCCTCTAGATTCAAATCTCAGCTGCAAGGAGTGACGATGTTCATGAAATTAGTCAAGTTACGTGAAAGCCGACAAGCAAATAGAGATATTTTCTCAAATAAGTTTACATGACATTTTCTTTTTCTCTTTTGTCACAAAGCATACCAAAAAGAGAGAAGAGAATGAAATTTTTTTGTAATAAATAATGGATCACCTAACATGGTATATTGGTATTGACTTCTAACAAGATATAAAAATCTTAGAACTATTTTTTTGAAAAAAAAAAAAAGAAAAAGAAAAAAGTTTAATGTGTACGGAAAAGTCAATACCTTAAACAACCCCAATAATTATTTATAAGGTATTTGTGTATTGATTATTTTAATATATGATTGTCATAAGTTAATACCTCATTTTGAAAAAAAAAAGTAAAATACAAATAGCATAATTATGTTTAGTTATATTAGAATAGTCCTTGAAATTTATATTAGTAGAGCAATAAGTGGGCCTTTCACAAAGACAACTCCTCACTGTCAAAGCTTACCCACAAGTTAAGGGGCACACCATGTTTTTTGTTAAGTAAATTTAGTTATGGAGATTGCATCATTACATATTATTACTCCCTCCGTTCCATTTTACTCGTCCCAAATTTTCTAATTTATTATCCTATTTTACTTGTCCTTTTTTAATTTTTAAGACAAGACAATTTTTTTTTCCATTATACCATTACTGTAATTAATTACTCCTTATTACTCCCTCCGTCCCATTTTACCCGTCCTAAATTTTCTAATTTGGTGTCCCATTTTACTTGTCATTTTTTACTTATCAAGACAAGACAAATTTTTTTATTACATATTTTACCCTTTGCACTAATTACTTTTCTTTAAATTAAAATATAAACATCATTTAATAGAAGTAGTATGGTAAACTAACCATATTATTTGTTATTTTTCTTAATAATTGTGTCATCCCAATTTGAGACGAGTAAAATGAAACGGAGGGAGTATAAATGGTGCTTTGGTATTAGCCAGTCATCCATCAATATTGGAACTAACAACAAGACACAATTAAGAGGGGCAAAATGGTAAAATTATATTATCAATCATTTCTTAATACCTGTGTCATCTCAATTTGGGACGGGGGAGTATAAATTAGTCTGATGTATCAATGAGAAATGATCTCATTATAATGATCATAATAAACAATAACAGTGCTGGATTCAGTGCATTGTTATTGCTGTATGATATAAGGACATAAAGAAACATTAGTTTATTACAATATCAATGCCAAAGTTTGACCCATCCATTATTAAAGAAATGGAAATAAGTTCTCTAAAAGTTGGATTATGTTAAATGCTGTGTCATTTAATAAGAGAATTTTTTGCAGCTGTTCTCTGCCCCTTGTCTGGTATTTTTTTTTTTCTCTATGGAGACAAGAAGAAGACTATATATTATAAGTGGCTTTTTATTGGAATAAAAAGGCATTTTTATACAGCCCCTCCACAACATTTATAAGTCAAAGATGAAAAAAAGGAAAATTTGATTTTTTGAGCAATTATTCTTTTAACTTTTCTTTATGCTTTTTCTTCATTCCCTCACAAAAAGAAAATCGTACACGTCATCTAAAAGATAATTATAGATAATTTTTCATGATAAGTGAAATTAGTATCCTACAAGATAATTCAAGTAATGTATTGATAGTGTAAAAGAGTTTCACGTTGTCAGTGTATATTGGTAAAAGTTTTAAGAGTTCATACAGGGAATTATATGACAACGCTCGATTATTTATCCAAATGAATAAAAAAATTCTTAACAACTTGAACAAATATAACAATATTTGTCCAACAAGGTGCGTGTCAGGTTCTATGATCAGGTCAAAAGGTATAACTGATGAACGATAGGTGAATATTCTTACACTATCCTTTGTTGATCTCGAGGGATAGAAAAGGAGGCTAGATTAGCAGAAAGATGGTTATCGGTGTACAAAGAGAAGACATGCCATACTGCTGACAAGTAATTGACAAATAAGACCAATAAAACTCAAACCCTCTGATATACTGCCAAGTGAGAAGAAACATAATGCATAAAAGTTTGAAATATAAAACATATTAAAATTAGCAGACATAGGAACTTGATCAATGCATGCACAACTTTCTTTCCCAAAAAAACCCAAACATTTATACAATATTTTCACCCATCCTTGTTGAATTAAAAATAATCACAAAATCATCTTCAAAGCATCTATGCCTATCTCCCAAAAAATAAAAGACAAAAAGGAGCAAAGATTCCAAAACAAGTGTGCACCTGTTTCACTACAGGCAGATTCCACTACTTCAGAAAGACTTTAGTGACCAAAATACAAAAACAAGTTCCAACTGATTTACAAGAATCTGCAGAAGTCATTACCAAAAACAACCGATCCATGAAGTACACAAGTGTTTCCACAGCATGGTGTTGCACTTGTCAAAAGAAACCAAAAACTCGAAGCAAGTAATCCACATCTAATGCTTGTTGGGGACACTGCATCACATCATATACATACAATAAGAAGATCAATTAGCAACAGTCAATGGCTTGTAAATGCAATATTGCAGCACTACCAAGTGTCTGATAGCGTATCCAATAGTCAACTGATTTCATTTTTAAGCGAGCAGAATACGTTTTGACACATATGAAAGATGAAAAAGGGAACCACTCTAATCTTGCAGCACAAAAGCAGGAATTTGATATCGAAATAGGTAAGTTGCTGCATCAAGAAATGTAAGTGCAACACGAAATTTTTCAAAGTCCAGAAAAAGGGCAGCCCGGTGCACTAAAGCTCCCGCTATGGTGCAAGGTTCGGGGAAGGGCCCCACCACAAGGGTGTATTGTACACAATCTTACCTTGCATTTCTGCCAGAGGTTGTTTCCAAGACTTAAACCCGTGACCAGAAATGGTCACATGGAAGCAACTTTACCGGTTACTCCAAGGCTCTCCTTCAAATTCTTCAAAGTCCAATTTAAATAATATATATAGTTAAGCTAGCTAAAAGACGAGAAAAATCAAATTGACAGGCCCCAAAAGTAGATTTGCATATTGCAGTCACTCTTGCTTTCAACTCTTAGTGATGTTTCCAATCGTAAAAGTCCAAAGAGGTTCTAGTTCAATAATTTCGTGGGGACACTGCTCTATAGAATAAGAAATTCGGTGAATGTACATCCTAACTAGAGAAACTAGATTTTGCAAAGTGATTCCCATTCCCATTTATCAATTTATAATGGTAAAGCCACACATAATCTCACGTGCAGAATTTCAATCAAATTGCCGAAAGATAGAACAAGCAGGTCTGGATATAATTGTCCCGTCAAACCTTAACTCTATTAACATGGTGAGCTTTTGATGCAAGCATTAATGATGCATTTTGCAACTACTATTGCCTTTAAATCCTTGAGGAAAGAAGAAATTCTAAGATGTTTCAAGTCATTAAAGTCCAAAGAGGTTCTAGTTCATGAATTTCTTAGCAACACCGCCTATCAAAATAAGAAACTCTGTGAATGTGAATCCTACCTCCTAAACAGAGAAAACGGGTATTCAACAAGAGATTATCCACTCCCGTTGACCTATTTATAATGATGCTATAATTTAACACATCATCTCATGTGCAGAAGTTCAGTTAAGTAGCTGAAAGATGGAACAAAATTGGGTCTGAATATAATTGTTCAGTCAAACCTTAGCTTTATTAACACGGTGAGCTTTTGGTGCGAGCACATGCAAATCTTTTTATAACATATAAAGAGGCAAATTTCCATTTGGTGGACCATAGATACACAACACTACGAATAAATGAGAGACTATATTTCCACCTGTATAGCAGCTAAAACAAGTATTACAAATGAACTTTGAAATGTAGATTAATAGGACAACATATGTGTAATATGTGATTTCAAGCACTAGCAACTAAGCTAAAATTAATTCCTGGATAAATGTACTTCTATGTTATTCTGAAATTTGGATTACCTTCCTCTTTTTGCATTTCCAACTTATACCTAGGCTCCTTGCCACTTGAAAGTAACTCATATCTAATTCGCGGAAAACTGACCTTCTGACACAGACGGGAAGTTAAGCATTCAGCATGCTTTTTTAAAACTCGTTACTGTATCGAGCAGTCCGATTAAGACACTTAGCTAGTTAATTGAATTATGAACCAAAGCAGAAGGAAAAACAACAGATGCGACAGTTCTCCATAGAAAGAAAAAAGACAAGGAAAACAAACAAGCTTCTTGATGGAAAAGGAACTCACGTGTAAAAGCTCTATTAGGTTTTACATAAACTTGATAGCACAAGACGCTGATCCTCCATTCCGACCCTGCAGTTGATCTTTAACTTCCTTTTGCTTCTTTGGATCCCCAAAAGGTCTCTTTGAACACACTATGTTCAGCTTCTCCAAAACTTTTGCAATTTCCAGCAAATTTCTTAAAAAAGAAATTTCTGAAACATTGCCATGAAAATTGCTGTATTTCAGTGTCTTGAGACTAGACAAGAAACAGGGTGGCACAAATCTCAAGTTCCAGTCATCTTCACAAAGGTGCATGCAGGGGTCAAGTCCCTGAATGGAAAGAAAAATGAAAAATAGAAAAGAACTCATGTGACCTGAAAAGAATTTATAAACACGCCCACACAATGCCAAAGGTATCTACCTCAGAAAAGTGAAGTGATTGCAACTTTGGCAGACATTGGAGCAGTTCCTTCAAGGGTCCAATGGTATGCTTTTCAAGTTCCATACTCAACTCCAAGTGCGTCAAGTTACAAAATATTGGAAGTCGGTCTTTCTCTATATCTTCGATGAAGAGAGACTTTGCCAAGAAACAAGAGGGATCACAGAAAAGGAAAAAAGAAAAGTCATTAGTACAGCATATTTAGACATTCAACATTCTAGACTGTGATGTTGTGTAACTAACTAATTTCCATCTTGTTAGTAATTACCTCAATAGCTCTGCTAGATATTTTCGCAGCGCTAATCTTGTGTAGCCCTCTAAAGAGCTTAACAGCACGAAAAGCTATTTGATTTCGCTTCTCATAGAGAATGGGGATGTGAATTGATGCATTGACTGAGGGGGATAGGTTATACAAACATATCTCATTTGAGAGATAACCACTGTACTTAAGGAAACTAAGATTTGATGCATCAATCTCGATTTCGCAGCCATTTAGATCATCAGTGGAGCCAAAGAAAGGCAAATCATCAATTATCAAAATCTTTAATGAAGAGATTGAAATTGCAACTTGCTTCAAGTTCATCCATTCACAGTCTAATATAGCCAACTCACTAAGCATAGGGCAGCTAGAAAACAGCCTCTGGGTTGAGCTATCATCCCGAAATGTGACAAGACATAAGTGCAAGATTTTAAGGAAAGGGAAAAAAGTACTAGTAGGTAGTTCCAGAACACAATTCATTTCAAGTTTTAGAGAAGTAAGTGTCTTGCTACTGAAAACACATTGAGGCAACATAAAAGGTTCTTCTACAAAAAGACAGAGATCAAGATCTTGAATATTATGCCTAATAACAGCTGAAAGCCATGAACTAACATGCAAGGCACTGAAGCAAACACGGCAGGAAAGGCGAAACTTTTTTAAATTTGATTCTTCTCGAAGTTGAAGAACTCTGTGAACAAAGTCCATGAAACAAGTGACCTTCATCGGATAACCAAAAACCGCACTTGAGTAGAGATATGAGTCATCAAAGTCGATGGAGTCAACACAAATCCAAAGAGTCTTCCACCGTGTTGATAGTATACATGTGCCCACAACATCTCTGGTAGGAAGATATGAAAGAATGTGAAGAAGAATGGAATCAGGTAAATTGCTGATTTTATCTTCTCCGCCTCCAGTGTTATGCACTTCCAAAGCATTCTGCTGTCTGAAGTTCTTAATTGTGTCCCACCTACTCCCTGGGCAGGAAAAAAGAAGTTAGTAGGTTGTTGAACTTGGTAAAAAAGAAGTAGAAATGGGCAAACACCTATGCAAATTGAAGCATGGGATTCTTGTAAGTTGAAAATATGGAAACCAAACTAAGAAAACTTGGGTCTCTAACATCATCAATGAATTACTTAGCGCGATAATCAAAGTATTTACAACTTCATAAAAATATCCAAATCCTAGAAGCAAGACGAATCCATTACCAGCCTATCGCATTAGAAGTTCACTTATGAATCATGCCCTTCAAGTGTAAGTGACTCTCTTCCCCAACAGAAGAAGGAAACAATATGGTTGATACGCGATAATATCGACGTTAAAATAAATCCACTAGGTCATTGTTCGGCCAAACTAAGCAGTAGTTCAATCGTATCAAGACGTCAGCTGAGACAAACACCAGTTTAGCTGAGCTGAGGGCCAAGTCAGACCAAACAATAAGAGAAACGCCAGCCCAACTGAGTTGAAAACAAAACCTCCACACCTTATGCCAGCCTATCAACTGGATAATAATTTTGAGTCTTCGCAATGACAGGTTAAGCTTAAAATGGGTCTGATCCAATTAGATTACCGTGAATATGATCATACCTTGAGCTAACTAAACCCAAGGAGTTATGTCTTGGAAGCAATCAAGGTCCAAGTTACCGTGGAAAAAATTGTTGTATTTGACCAAGTCCAAAGACATTCACAGGCCAAGGATCTAGTTAGTAACTAACTTCCCTGCTGAGACCATCAACTATCCCCATAATATTTGGGCACGATCCACTCATACAAAACTTAAGGAGCAAGTCTAAAAGAATATGAAAAGAAATAGTTAGAGTAGCTTAATTTCCATTTCTAGATCAATAATACATAAAATGATTAACAACTTTTTATAGTAGGTAATTATGCATCCAACACAACACATCCACAATTCTTGTTATCCTTCCTTGTCAATTCAACTCAATGCAGTTTATATTAGCTCATTTACTCTTTTCATGTTATATCCACGTTTTACACAACACATCCACAATTCTTGTTATCCTTGTCAATTCAATTCAATGCAGTTTATATTAGCTCATTTACTCTTTTCATGTTATATCCACGTTTTACATCTTTTAAAGCTTTCCTGAAAGTTCATGCCTTAACGACATCAATTGGTTTCTACGCAAGTTATGCAACTTGTACCTGCTAGTATTTACCATTAAGAGCTTTACTAGAGCCCCACATTGGTTCATGAAATGGATTGGTGTCTCTTTGTGAACTAACTTTTAGGGTGGAGTTAGACCTAAGGTCGATTCTCTTTACATGATACCAAAGCCAGACCCATCACTATTCTTGGTTTACCTAATGTTGGCCTCCTATGTTAGGTTATCCACATGCCTGCACTTGAGTATGAAGTGGTGTTATAGTCAATCCACATTAGTTGAGAGAATGGATTATTTTTATCTCGAACAATCCCCACATCGTGAGCTAGCTTTTTGGAGTTAGGCCAAATATCCATTTCTAATCAAGGAGTAGAGACTTTTCCATGTAGATCATCAAAAATTTTGGGAATCATTAATATGTGATTCGACTGCACAACACAGCAAACTAAGCCCAATGTCTTGGAAACTTTGCCAACAAAAGCTCAAATGTATACCAACAACAACATACCCAATGTAATCCCATATATGGGATCTAGGGTGGATAGAGCATATGTTGACCTTATCTATACCTCGCGGAGGTGGAGGTAGAAAGGTTGTTTTAGATAAAACCTCACCTCAAGTAGCACATAACAAACTAACAAAGTGTTTTGAAAAGGAAAATACTAAAGAAAAGAAGACATAACAAATAATAGAAAAAACATTACATATAATAACAACAATATTCCCAGTGTAACCCCACAAGCGGGGTCTAGGGAAGGTAGAGTTCACACAAAATTTATCCCTACTTTGGAGGTAGAGAGACTATTTCTGATAGATCCTCGACTCGACAAGGGAAACATTACATAGCATTCAAAGAAAAAAAAAAGGAACAACAACAAACTAACATGATAACCGAAGCACAAGAAACAAATACTCCCTCCCTCCACTTTTACTAGTTCATTATACTAAAAATAGATGTCCATTTTTACTTACCCAATTTAAAAAAAATCAAGAGGGAATTTATCACTTAGTTCCTAATATGCCCTTATTATTAACTATAGTCATTTCTCAAAGCATTAAAGGGCAGTCCGATATACTAAAGCTCCTGCTATGTGCGAGGTACGAAAAGGACCTGACCACAATGGTCTATTGTACGCAGTCTCACCTTACATCTCTGCAAAAGGTTTGTTTGCTTGAACCCGTGACCTCCCGATCACATGGCATCAACTTCTAAGACACCTCTCGCTTCTCCAAGCATTGAATTTCCTACTCCCTCTATCCAAAAATACTTGTTCACTATTGACTTGGCACACATAGTTAAGAATCAATAATTAATAAGAGTAATTTTACCATATTATCCTTCAAATATAATTAATTCAATGCTTTGAAAAATATAATGTAAAATGATAGAAATGGATAAATTATCCATCTTTTCAAACTGAACAAGTATTGTTGAACATTTAATTTTAGTATAGTGGACAAGTATTGTTGTATATTGCAAAGATGGATATAATAAAGTTGTCATTCTATTTATTGTTTCTTAAAAAGTGAGTCAAATCAATACTGGACAAGTAAAAGTGAATGGAAAAGAGAAGAACAAGAAACTATGAGACTATTGCTAATACAAAAATAACATACCCAGTATATTCCCGTGGGGTTTGGGGAGGGCAGAGTTTAAGGAGTCAGTAGAAAGGTTGTTTCCGATAGACCCCAGCTTAGGAAAGATAACAAATACTCTGTCCGTTTAAAAAAAATGACCTGCTTTGACTTGACACAAAGTTTAAGAAAATAAAGAAGATTTTTGAATCTTGTTGCCTTAAATTAAAGTTGTGTCAAATATACCAAAATGTCCTTTAATCTTGTGGTCCTAAATATGTCATATGAAAAATTGAAATTAAAGTATTGCCAAAAAACGAAAGAGGTCATTTATTTTTAAACGGACTAAAAAATAAAGTAGGTCTTCTTTTTTAAAGAGAGAGAGTATAACAAAAACATAAAAGCAAACAACAAACAAGGGGCGACACACCGCTAGATAGTAAAGAAAACAAGACAACCACGAAGTACTATAATAAACTTGCTATACAAAATCATAAACATCACCAAAACACCATGAACAAGAGACTACAACACACTACAAGCACCAATACAAACAGAGCACTCTTTCCTACCATTACCAACATACTCCTACCTACTGGCCCTCTAAAAACAAGAGACTATGAGACTATTGCTAATACTACTAAAAATCATATATATACAAAGACGCACCAATACAAACAGAGCACTCTTTCCTATTATTACGAACGCACTCCTACCTACTAGCCCTCTACGAACAAGAGACTATGAGAGTATTGCTAATACTACTAAAAAACGTATATATACAAAGACGCACCAATACCAAAAAAAGTAAGTGTCAATTGAAAACTATAGAAAAATAGTTAAATTATTCACTTTACACGCAAAAAAAAAAAAAGATCATAAAATAAAAAGGCGAATATATTAGATATATGCGAGGATTGTTCGACATAAACGGAAATAAAAATAGCTCACTAGAGATTATAGTTGCCATTTGGTCACAAAATAGTAATGTAACCGCCGGCGTACGGTAACCGGTAACCTCCGTCACCGGCGAAATTGGGTAATCGGTAGAGTACTGAGCACGACAATCCCGACGTTCTGTGTGTTACTGTGTGTGCGCGTGCGTGTAAAGTAGTAATAAATGCTTTACAGTTTTTGAAATGATGGGAAGCACGTGGTTGTCACGTGTGACCCCAAATTGGGTAATGACAGATGGCAAATGGCAAATGTTACTTCGTACACTTGGATGGAAATGGCATGGTGCTTTTGTTATTGGTTTAGTGTTTCAAGAGAATATTTTGAAACTTTTTTTTAAAAAAATCCTGTTTAATGTTAAAATTGGAGTGTTTGAATTTGTGGCTTAAGTTATCCATCGCTCATTAAAGTAATCTCAAAATTTCACTTGACACTTTAAATATTGGATATGTTTCCTTTATTTTTTTGATGTGAGATTGTTTGCTTCCGAACAATTCTCCCCTCAAATCAAGAGGGGAACTTCACATTAATTGCAGTCCACTACTCCGACACATTCAAACCTTGGCTTTGAGATACCATTTTGATGTGAGATTGTTTGCTTTCGAATAATTCTCCCCTCAAATCAAGAGGGGAACTTCACATTAATTGCAGTCCACTACTCCGACACATTCGAACCTTGGCTTTGAGATACCACTTGTCAAGATCGCGTGCAACCTCAATCAAACTCGGCACTAGTATGATATCAAACTCAACTTCACATTAATTGCAGTCCACTACTCCGACACATTCGAACCTTGGCTTTGAGATACCACTTGTCAAGATCGCGTGCAACCTCAATTAAACTCGGCACTAGTATGATATCAAACTCGGCGCTAGTATGATATTGTCCGCTTTGGGCCAACCCCTTACGGATTTGTTTTTGGACACCTCCCAAAAGGTCTCATGCTAGTAGAGTTGAATGACACTTTAAATATAAGATATGTTTACTTTATTTCTCCGATGTGGGATTGTTTGCTTCCCAACATTCAATACATGTACCAAAGTACACAACTTTCCATTCTCATCCTAAAAGTTTTCATCTTTTCAATTTAATGCTAAATTTACCTGGCCTGTGTGGGATTCGATCCTAGCTTTATCCATTTCACAATACACTTCTAAAATTTTAACATTGTAAACTGAAATTTTCATGATAATTTCTATAACTGAAGTTCTACTAACTCTAGTGCAATCATCGGAAACAATGTAAACAAGAAAATCTACTAATCCTAGGTAAAAGTTGTACTTACTGAATTTGGCAAACAACTGATAAGCTCTAAGGGTATTCTTAATTCACCCAAATTTTGATCCATTTAAGCCCTTTCTTTATATGTGACACATGGCATGATATACATTTTTTGTGAATGCGTGAATGAATTCAAACCTATATACTTATTTTCTTCGTCCCAAATTTATCCATCTCAAATTGAGATGGTACGCTGATTAAGAAAAATAATTAATAACATACCTAATTTATTATAATATCCTTATTAAATAATATTTATATTTTAAATTGAAAAAAATTTAATTAATGTAAAAGGATAAAATGTGTAAAAAAAAAAAAAAATTCTCTCTTCTTGATAAATGAAAAAAGATAAGTAAAATGTGAAATTAAATTAAAAAAATTTAAATGGAGGGAGTATATATATTAAAAAACTGCTACTTTTTTCTTTCCTTGAAAGGTGTATTAATTATTGGTTTTTTAATTAAAAAAGCAAACTCCACCAAGCTTTGTCTTCTACACCCACTCTGTGCACTTCTTTTTGTCCTGTATTTTTTTATTTTTTTTAATCTTTGCTATTTTATTTTTGTTCAATCTATTTAAAAGACTAACATTTATAAAGCTACTATAATTAATAACTAAATAAGAAAGAAAAAGAGAAGATTTCTGGATATTGGAGTTAAAATAGTTGATCCACGTTCGTCCATTTATTTTTCCGACATCTCCGAGCAAACATCATCGTTAAATTAAAATGCCAACTCACTAATTTTATGTTAAAGATCATCAGAAAATTCGATAGAATTAACTTGAATCCACTCAAGTTCTCTTCTCCACTAATTTTGAATTAACTCATCAACGTCGGGTTATTTTCCACAAACGTCTCAAGAACCACTTCGCTAAATTACATGCTTTGCTTCGCAATTAATTTTACTAATTTGTTATGTATAATAATTTAAAATAGTTTTTTTTATGTCAAAGTCATCGATAGACACTCAAACTTATTGTCAAAATCCACTTAAACACCTAAACTAAGGCTTGTTCCTATCAGGCCCTTAAACCCCTCGAATTTTGTTTCAATTAGACATTTTTTGCCTATATGGCTGCGCGTGCAGTGTAAACAGAGGAAGCACGTAAATAGTATTTCTTTTTAGTGAATTCCAAATAAAAAAATGCCAAGTGGCATTGAAGGCCCCAAAATTTTTTTTAATAAAACAAAAATAAGATTTTCTTTACTAATTCTTTGATTTGAATATTAATAAACCAATTACAAATTCTTTTTAATAAAATAAAAGCACTGAACCCCCAAAAAAATTAATAAAACAAAATTCTAATAAAAAAGCCTCCAACATATTTCCCAATTCCGACCTTCTTCATCTTCTTCCTCATTCTTTTTTTTTTCTTCTTTAAACGTAATTCTACTGGTCATCAAAAAAAAAAGAAATAATCCATCAAAAAAAAAAAAACTCAAAAATTCACACAAATCTTGAATCCATTCACCACCCAAAACGCTGACTCAACTAAATCCGCGAAATGGTAAACAACCCAAATCGATCCAAAATCACAAAAGTCTCGATAAAATTCATAATCAAAAACTCTAATTCACCAAAAGGGTCATTCAAAAACGCTGGTGACTGATTAAAAATATAAAATGATATTAAATGATACTATTCCCTGGGTATGGTTTAACAACTGCGTTGGGTTGGATCCGTCTGTTGAAGCTCTGTTGATGCATATGTATGTGAATTGTGACCGTTTGGGATGTGCACGTAAGGCGTTTGATAAAATGCGTGAAGTAGATGTGGTTTCTTATCTTAATCTGATCGTCAGAAAAAATGAAGAAAAGCCTTGTGTAGATGTATTAGAAGCCTTTTCTCCATTTTGAAGCATAAAATTAGGAAAATCATTTATGGGTTCATGTAATAGAATAAATTAGAATGGTAGAATTTTGGAGTTAATTTTCCGGCGAGTCTCACTGAAAAATGTCTATTGTGTTGTTGCTCTCGTGTATACGCTGGGGGAGGGGGGTGTCAAGATGACGACGGGTGAGGTGAGGGGTGTTTTTTTTTTTTTCTTTTTTTAATCAATAAATTATTGTTAAATAGATAATTAAATAGGAAAATAGAAAAAACAACAATTTCAAGTAATAATTTTTTAAAAGTTTTATAAGTTTTTTTAATAATTAATTTTTTATTTTTTAAATATTTTTTTAATAATTTATTCATTTTTAAAAAACTTTTATAATTTTTTAAAAAATAATCTATTTCTTATTTTTATTTTTTAAATAATTTATAATTTTTTTCATAATTTATATGCTCAATGCCATTTTTTATTTTCATTTTTTTAAAAAAAATTATAATTTTTATAACAATTAATTTTTTTAAAATATATTTTTTATAATTTATTTCATTTTAAAAACATTTTTATAATTTTTTAAAATAATCAATTTTTTATTTTTATTTTTGAAATAATTTTAGAATTATTTTTTAATAATTTCCTCAATGCCATTTTTATATACTTTTTAAAAATATATATATAATTAATTTTTAATAATTATTGGACCCACAATACCACGTGTCAGCTTCCAATTAGCTTGTTTTGCCACGTCGTCGCGTGTGTGCAACACACATTTTGATCTTTTTGCTGATAGGGAAAAAAATGCCCAATTGGAACAAAATTCGGGGGGTTTAGGGGTCTGATAGGAACAGGCCTTAGTTTAGTGGTCTAAGTGAATTTTCGCAACAAGTTTGAGTGTCTGTCCATGACTTTGACCTTTTTTTTAACTCACTTGACATATGTCGCAATTTAATTCATCAAGTTGCTACGTCATCGCGGGTATAACGCACTCATTTTATATTTTTAGCTCATTGTCAAAAAAATATTTAAGTGGTACAAATTTAGAGGGGTATATGTGTGCAATAGATACACGTCTGAATTGAGGAGTTTAAGTAAAATTTCGAAATAATTTTAATAGGAAGTCAATGACTTAAAGCCTTTTATTTTTTAAAAAAGAATATCAAAGACTTGTGAGGGCAAAAAAAACTACTTGAAAAACTGTTTTTGATTTGAAATAGTTTGTTAAAATTGAAAAACTCATTTCAAAAGCTAACAATCATAGTGTAATCTTTGTGAAAAGAGTTGTTTGGAGTAACATGTAGAAATGTTATTTTCAAAGATCTTGACTTGAGGTAAAGAGGCAATCATGTTTGGAGTGACCTTTTGTTTTTTTGATACAGTTCTCTTCTGTGGGATTTCATAAATGTTTCTTTCTGAAGGTAGTGACGGACCCAGATTTTTTACAAGTGTGTTTAAAATTGCTAAAACTGACTGCTGGATAAATAATTCTAAAAAAGCATCCCTATAGAGAGGTCCGAACGCAGGACATATGTACTAAGGTTTGAACCCGCTACCACTAGGCTAAGGCCTCCTCTTATTTATAGTGAGTTCAATATATAATATATACCTTTTAAATCTGTTAAAACTACTTAAATATAGGTATATATATAGTGTAATTTTTCGATGAAGTGATTTCATATGAACATTACTTGAACGTACGTCGGTTTGCCCCTGTCTGAAGGAGATAATATGTATGCAAGCCTTATCCTAACTTGTGAAGAAGATGATATGTATGAGTCTTATCCTAACTTGTTGCAAAAGATAACAGTTACTAGATAATTTTATCTATCAAGGTTAGAATCGATGGGAAGAAACCACCTAATATTTGTCTCTATTGTGAATTGAATTAAGACCTCATGGTGCTCAATCAAATTTCATTGAACCACTAGGCTACACGATAAATATTTTTCAACAAAAAAAACAAAAGATTTATAGCTAAAGAGTTGTGCATCAAGGAAATCAAACCCAAGAAAGTTGATATGATTAAGAAAAATATTTTTTGACAAAAAAGCCTAAAAAAAGAATTCGACTTAGTTATATTTTCCGACGAAAAAACAAAAGATTGTAGCAGAGAGGAGGTGCGAGGCTACATCCTTGGGTAAATACTTTCCAACAAAAAATTTATAGCTAAAAAGCTTTGCATTCAGGAAATCAAACCCAGGAAAGTTGGTATGATTAAGAAAAATATTTTTCGACGAAAAAACAAAAAATAATTTCTCGACGAAAAAACAAAAAATGTGTGACGAAGGGAAGAGAGCATGCGCATCCGGGGAATCGAACCACGGTCAGTACCGTGGGAGGGTACTATGATACCACTACACCAGATGCGCTTTTATGCTAATGCCATTCTTCTTTCTTTAATTAACATTTAATATTAATGAATTTTTTAAATCATATTTTTAAAACCTCTACCCTCCCCAGACCCCACTAGGTGGGAATACACTGAGTATGTTATTGTTGTTGTTTTAATACCTTTTTTGGCCAAAAGCTTGTCTACATGCAAAGTGACATACTAAGATTTAAAATAGTTTCATATATAACATAGCTATCGAATAATCTAATTACCTACGAGGTAACGTGCAGAAAGATATTTTTTTTTAATGTGAATAATATGATCACCGTTTGAGGTCTGTTTAATTAAAACTATGTTATGATGTCAAACATTCATTCTTATAAAAACAACAAATAAGACAAACAGTAGCCGCATAAATCTAGCTCTCATAACTAGCTTGAGACAATTTCAACAACCAAAAATGCATCATAAATAGTTCAAGAGATCAATATGGGGAGGTTTCACTTTATATGAAAAATAGCTAATTTACAACGGTTAATTACGGATCGTTTGATTGATGGGCTAAGAGATTATAATCTTTAAATAAATTATGAGATTATTCTATTCTATGTTTGATATGATGTTTTACTTTGAGACTAACAATCCCTGTGTATATTTCAAAAATTAAGAAAGTACTTGTAGCCACTTTGATGTCTTATAAAGCAAATGAATGTGCAAGCAACAAAGTAGATTCGTGAACTTTCTTAGATATAAGCAAATGAGGATATCATTTTTTATGTTTTCTATCCGGTGTTCGGTGTCCGTATTGAAGCATCGAATAATCTGGATCACGCATTGCAGGACCCATTAAGGTGGCAGCGCTTCCAACAGAGTTTTCTCCATACTCAAGATCGAGCTCTCGATCTCTGATTAAGGGTGGAGCAACCCCATCAACTGCATCACAATCTATACTGGTGCAAATGAGGATATCATATTCACATGATTCCCCTTCATACTTTTTTCTTTACTTCTTTTCTATTTGGTTCACATGATATTCGATATCTAGATATCGAGGTTTTAATTATTTTTACTTTATGCTTTATAAGACTTATTTTTTAAGAAGATATTCTCTATAACTAATAGATTAAACCATAGTGGTATGTCTTTATTAAGATTTAGGTTCAACCAATGATATGAATCAAAAAAATTACTTATTTAGGAGAATTAAAATATAAAAAGTAAACATATTTAAAATAAATTCAATTCCTACTATAAGTATATAAAACCAATCTTTAATTTTATGAATGTCTTTATAATTAGTATGGGGATTTTTTTTTCCTTTCCAAGTTTTCATGTTTAGCTAGTTAAATAAAATGTTTAAGAATTCTAGAAACTTACTTTTTAAATGAGCTAAAAAAAAAAAACAAGTCTCATGAATATACCAAATTCATCGTCTTGATGTTTCCTCCACCCCCAGAGGCGGATCCACGTGTATAATTGAGGTACATGTGCATCTGTTAATGTCGAAAAAAATTGTATGCCCGCGGCCATCTCCTAAGAAGATGAATGCTACTTGATCATTGAGCTATTACGACTAATTGTTTGAAAGTGTTAAAAGTAAACTTCTTATTATGAAAAAGTAAAGTTATTAGCTTAGAACTCATATTTGTTATTTATATTTTTTTTTCAGTATTGTTCATTTCTTTGACGACCAATTAAATATGATAATATCCCTTAATCAACATTGAAAGTTTTTCTAACGTCTTAAGATAATATTGGTGTACCACAGTAGTATCAAAAGCAATAGGCGTAAAAAAACTTCAAGATCTATTGAGTTTAAGCACAAAGTACAAATAAAACATGAGATTTAATGAAAAAATGCATAAAGAAAGAAAAATTATAAATATATGTCTAGGCCAATAGTCCAAGACTAATAATATAAGCATGAATGATACATATATGAATAATTTTTTATTTTTTTTAATAAAGTGAAATATCAATTGTTTAGTTTTTATCTCTCCAGAAAGCATCATTGACAAGGAAAAACATGTATTAAAAAGGGAGAGTACTCACAAAAATACCTGAAGTTTGACTGGATTGTCAGTTGAGCATATTGAACTTTGCGGGGGTCCTATTACCCGCCTATACTTTTTTAAGTGCAATTAATTCCCCCGAACTTTTTTAAAGTGGAATTAATTGCCCTCCTAAAAAATATACCCAGTTTTAACGTCAGAAGTGTAGTACACGCGCTTTATCTTCTCCATTTTATCATTTTTCAACATTTTTTCACCATTATAACTGTATTAAAGATTGCACAACTCAAATTTATTCTACAAATCAAATTTCAAATTATTTTATTGAGTCAGTTACAAATTCCAAATTGACAATTATATCAAATGGGTTTTCTTTTTTCCTTCATGTGTGACCCATTTTTGTCATTAAAGTTCACATTTTTACGGTTCTTGATGAAGCATTTGACGGTTAGCTTGGTGGGTTTGGAGAGTTCTGAGGGGGTAAGCTTTTGGTAATGGAGAAAACAGGTATATTGAATTGGGTTTGGAGTGTACAGTAAAGGATTCCATTTGAGGTTTGATTCGAGAAATAAGGGAGCAACGACCATTATTTATTACTAATTTTTAAAGTTGTGAAGAATAAATGAGAGAGAATTTGTGTTGCAGAGAGTTTAAATTGGCAGATATATTTTTTGGCGGAGTTCAAAGACAAGTGTGAAATAGAAACCACCAACTAGAAGAATGAAATCTGGGGGTGGACCAATGAAGGAAGAAGGAATGGTGAGTTATACGTTTTCACTGGGATAAGATTATGGGATGGGAATCACTGACACATATTGCCTTATCTGCTTTCAGTTTATGAAACTTGTGTACTCCATTGTTGGAGAGAATAAAGAAGAAGATAGAAGAGAGGAGAGAAGAATGAAAAAATAAATAAAAATTATAAAATTTTAAATAATTATAAAATCAAGGGGTTGTTTGGTTACGCGCTCAATGCGTGTGACTAATACGCAATGTGTCAAGTGGCAGATATATGTCATTAAAATACGAAAAAAGAAAGTTTGGGGGTAATAGGACCCCCGCGAAGTTTAATGCTGAATTGATAATTCGGTCAAACTTCATGTATTTTCGTGGGTATTATCCCTATTAAAAATTAAAACCTAAGCTGCATATTAAGTGAAGCAAGCGCTTAACACATTTTGAATCTTGCACTGATGCACCCACAAATTTTAAATCTTAGGTTCGCCTCTGTCCACATCTCCAATGCGTCCAAGTGCTCCAACCTCCAACCTCCATTCATTATCGATAAATTGAGTATATATAAAGGTAATTAAATATTTATAAATATGTTATTGTAAACTTTATTAATATTGTACATTAGCTTAAATTAATGTAGAGGTCCTTAATCTACTTAGCCATTTGCATTAGAAAATGAACTTTCTTACCACCATAGTACCATACCTACCCCGGCAATGAACGTGATAAACGCGGCCATTTATTAGTCTGGTCCTCAACCCCAAAAGAGTCCAAGGGCTAATTTAATTTGGGAATAATATATAGTATTACGATTACTAATTTTGAAATTAATTATCACTTGATTTCTTTTACTTGTTATATCTTGATTTGATATATTTATTAAGAAAAATAATAAATAATTAAATATTTTATCACAATATTCATATTAAATATTTTTACATTGTATTTTGAAATTAATTATATAAAAAAAATTACGGTAAGGGTAATAGAAAAAATAATTATTTTTTCTTAATACGTAAAAAATGATAAGTAAAAGTAGAAATTCAATAAAAAATTAGTAACAAGTAAAAACAAACGGAGAGAGTATTTCAAAATTAGTCATCTCACACTCAAAAAAAGGATACAAATAACATTATCATCCAGAGATAACTAATCCCAAAATAAGTTCTTTTATAAAATTTATCCCATCCAAATATGAAACACGTATCTTAAAATTAATTCCAAAATTAGCTACTTCTTTCTCTCTCCCGTCAAACTATCCCAATGAGTTGTTTGGCTGAGGCTGCTGAAGAGTTATTCCAAAATAATTAATCTCAAGATTAGTTATATCAAAATTAATTATTTCATTATATATATGAAATAAATAATCTTGATACTAACTAATATTTCAAACCAAATATGATATAAAATAATCATTATTCCTTATACTTACGGCAAAAGACCCCTAGTCGTTTGGTAGATACAAAATATAGTGTATTAATAATACTTGTGTTAACTATGCTTATATTAGTTATACTTGTATTTTTCATATGCAGTGTTTGTTTTGATGTATTAAAAATAACTTAAATTAAATAATTTCTATTTTTTTTACAAAAATACCCTCTATATATATGTTGAAAAGGATGCGAAAACCTTTTTGAGGGATAATAGTATCTTTAGTCATGTTAATACATGTACTGGATCCATTACATTCCTAATACCATAGATTTTAAGATATTAGTAATACACACCTCAATACATAATGGAATGTATAACTAATGCAAATATTAGTTATACAACAACAGTCTCAGTCTATTCCCACAAAGTGAGGTGTGGGGACGATAAAATATACGCAGTCCATACCGCTACCTCCAAAAAAGTAGAGAAGTTGTTTCTGATAGACGTGGGCTCAAGATAGAGAATGATATACCAAAGTCATGAAATAGGATAGATGACATAAATAAAATAATAAAATAAATATGAAATAAGAGAAAATACTAGTTAAAAATATATTAAATGAGATAATAATAATAATAATAAATATTAATTTTTTAATACACTCGCGTTTAGTTTTGATTTTGCATGGTCAAAAGGAGGGTAATGATGTTGAGATTTTTATAATCTGAAGCAGTGAGTCACAAAATAAAAGAGCAGAGCAGGGGCAGGGAGATTGTGACCCGACTCCTCCATCCCCGCTCGAAACGCCTGCGGGAAACACACACACACTCCTCCCAATTCTCCAAAAATCAATTTTAATTCAAATTTCTACATTTCTATTTGTTCTTCTTTGTCGGTGGATTTTCCAGATCTGTTACTTGTTTCATACCGCATTAGCACCATTAGCAGCGTTTGCCATTTTTGTTGAAGCTGATTTAACCATGATGTCCTCTGCTAAAATCAAATCCGTTGACTTTTACAGGTTCCTTCTCCATTTTCCCATTTTGTTTTGATTTTGCCCCCTTTTTTTTTTTTTTTAATGTGTTAAGCTTTATTTAATTCTTCTATGTTATGTGTTTGATTGATGTGTCGATTGGTTATGGTTTTGTAGAGTTAACTGCGAATAACTGTGGAAGTAGTTGTGTTTTTATGGCTTAATTGCGTGCTAGTGTTAATTTACTGTTTTTTTTAATCTTCGTGGTGTCCAGACCAGCTTTTACGTACGTACAGCTCAATCGCGTGCTAGTGTTTATTTACTTTTTTTTATTTTTTTGATGATGGCGGTGTTTGGGCCAGCTTTCGCCTGCATTGACTAATTTCACGTGATGTGTGCCATCTCCCACTAGTAATAGGTGCCTGGGAACTCCGTCCATAGATGGGAAGAAATCACCAAGTGTTTTTTTGACTATGCTAGGGTTTGAACCTGAGACTTCATGGTTCTCAGTCTACTTTATTGGCCACTAGGCCACGCTCTTGAATGCATAGTGGTAATTTACTATTTAAAAGTGAATTGATTCAACTCAGTGAAAATGGCATTAAACCGAGAATGGTTTTGTAGAGTTGGTTTTGATTCGTGCTAGTGTTAATTTACTGTCTTTTTAATGACCGTGGTGTCCAGACCAACTTTCATGTACGTACAACTCAATCGCGTGCCACTGTTAATTTACTTTTTTGCTTTTGATGACGGTGGTGTTTGGGCCAGCCTTCACCTACATTGACTAATTTAATGTGATTACAATGGGTATGTTGTTGTTGTGGTTGCATGCATGTTTTTGTTATGTTACTATAATTAGTCGTAGAGGGAAAATATCACGAGTGAACAAAGGAATCTTTCACTCAGCATTCTATGAAATGTCTATCTGATTTGGTGGGCTAGTTAATGTGGTTAGAAACGTGAAATATCAGACGGGTCAAATAGCTATCTGTGACCTGTATATGATGGAGGTCACAGCATTATTCCTAAAGCTCAGGGATTTGATCTCGCTGCATTTAGGTTCTGCTTAATTTCAAGCTGTCTACATCACCCGACACTAGAGCTTGGTCTCTTGAAGTTTCAAGTTTGTAAACTCAGAAGACTCCCTGCTCTTATCTGTTTTGTTCTAGAAATTGTAATTAGTTCTTTTATAGCCGTATCTTATTTGGTAAAAAAATGTTCTTGCATGTGGTTTCTAGTTAATTTCTACTGCACTGCACCAGGGCTTTGATCTAGTGGTAAGAGCGTAGTGCGTGATGTGTGGGTTAGACACATGTCGCGCGTTTGAACTCTTCCTTTGACAATAGCTTGGTATTTAAGTGAAGAAGGATAGATGTACTGGCCATTATCCACTGAGTTTTGAACTTTGCGCCACTAGCCCCAGGGGATTTCTACGTTATCAATGAAAGAGAGAGTTAAACTCTCATACTACTTTTCAAAGTATTGTTTCATAATTGAGCTTTATGCCTTCTCATTTTCAAGATATCTTAATAAATAAAGATCGTTATCTGCACAATTAATGTTAACACACACGATCTCACACGCATACTGTAAGTGCATCATGAATTGGATGAATTCTTGCATGAACAATCCTTGAGAAACTCCTTCGGATTGTTTTATAAATTATTTTTATTTTATTGCAGGAAAATTCCCCGAGATTTGACAGAGGCATCACTATCTGGTGCAGGATTGTCCATCGTTGCAGCACTTTCCATGATGTTTCTCTTTGGAATGGTTAGAACTCCAAATTTTTCAACTTCATATTTAACAAATAACTGGTAGAAGATAGTGAATTAAGTGCAATTGTCGAAACACACTTTCCACTAGCTCTAAAATAGGTATTTAATTCTAAAACGCAGCTGCAGTTGTATCTTAATTCTATTATGGTTTTTCCTTGTCTTATTACATCTACTTATGAGTCCTGTTATCAGAGCAGTAGTCATCTGTGGTTGTCTATTAGTCAGCTGTCTTGTAGCTCAATGACTTGCTCCGCATCAGCTTAGTAAATTTAAGTCATATCTTGTTTATAACTTGTAGGAACTAAATAACTATTTGGCAGTGAGCAGCACCACATCTGTTGTTGTTGATAAGAGTTCTGATGCAGAATTCTTACGAATTGATTTTAATATGAGGTATGATTCTGAAACGTTTTGAGAAAGAATACTCAGTTTCCCTTTTTCCCTGCTTCCTTCCAATTGATGCATATGCCAAAGATAGATATTATCCATTTCTGAAATGGAGGCACTTTTG
Organism: Capsicum annuum; assembly: GCF_002878395.1. Classification (NCBI taxonomy): domain Eukaryota; kingdom Viridiplantae; phylum Streptophyta; class Magnoliopsida; order Solanales; family Solanaceae; genus Capsicum; species Capsicum annuum. The sequence goes on along the minus strand of NC_061117.1, from coordinate 223,943,104 downwards.
TTTGGGATACTTCCATACTGTTTTTTGTTAGCATGAATGACGTGTCTATGTATAGGAAAAAGTAAAAATTGCATCCTAGCAAGCAGTTGATTACATATTAATGAAGCGCTTTGTTGTATTATTTATGTCAGCAGAATGCAGCGGTTTAGGAGTCTTTTCTTGCAGGATTATGTGATATTGCTTATTGTTTGTTTCTATCAGATTGTTCCAAGATGTCTCATGATTTTCCATTTGATTTTCAAGTCATGCATTCCCTTCTATGATGTGGTATTATCGAGCAAACAATTTCTATAAGTTTTTATCCTTACACTTTGCTAAACTTGTTTTGCAGTTTCCCGGCATTGTCCTGCGAATTTGCATCAGTGGATGTGAGTGACGTCTTAGGAACAGTAAGTTTCAACTTGTTTCTTATGAACGTCATAATGTGACAGGAAAAATGCTATAAGTGATTGCCCTATCTAGAAATTAAGAAGGAGCTTCTAAGGAGATGCTTGTTTGAGAAAATCTATTCAAGTTTTGGAAAATGTATCTGTTCAAAAATCTATTCAAGTTTTGAGAAACGATCTGCCTTGTAGAATTTATAATTTTTTAAATGTCGGGTGCAATTCACTATGTAAAGGGGTTGTCCACTCTAGCTAGTGCTTTAGAGTCCATTATTGTTTGTTAACCTTTTTATAACTCAGGTTTTTGTATTGAAGTGATCTTTGGATTTCTATAGCTTCTAAATGTTCTCTTGTATTTGCTGTATGCGAGTTCTTTTCTCTTCTTAATTCTTGCCCCTTGGGTGAAGGTGTCGGATGAGTTATGTACTTTTAATTCCTTAATATATTCTTCCTGAGATGGTGTTGGGATCAATATAGTTCTTGTTTGACAGGCTGTGTGTCTTCATGAGGATGAGATTATCTTAGGGACCATTGGTGATATGTATATTACATTGATATTCTGCAACTAGTGTTCAAAGATGTTTTCAATACTGATCAGTTGTTACGCTATCATGCTACAAATCACCTAGTGAACTAGCTATTGACAAATGGTGCAAGATTATCCGTTTTCAATACTGATCAGTTGTTACACTATTATGCTACAAATCGCCTAGTGAACTAGCTATTGACAAATGGTGCAAGATTATTCATATGATTCTAGTTGTGCATGTATGGGCAAACATCTGCAGTTTGATGTAAGTAGCCATTAGCTTTTTGTTTCGTCCAAAATTTCTTATTGCTTTAACAGATATGTATATATTAATCTCAGAATAGGCTGAACATAACAAAAACAATACGCAAGCATTCCATTGACAAGCACTTGAGACCTACGGGCTCTGAGTTTCACTCGGGATCAACGACAACAGCACTCAAACACGATGAAGAAGATGATGAGGAATATGGTGAGGGGTCTGTTTCCTTAAATGGACACAACTTTGATAGAGTTACCCACCAGTGAGTTATTAGCTATAAACCTTAGTCATCTGTTTTCACTTCATTAATGTTCATCTCTTTATTCTTATCACCATTCTTTTTGCAGCTACCCAATTTTGGTTGTAAATTTCTTTGCTCCTTGGTGCTATTGGAGCAACCGACTGGTATTTATCTATTTCGACCAGACTGCTACTTTCCTCTCTTCCTGTTTCTGGTTGAGTGGTTGTAGGCTAAGTTAAACAGAAAGTTTTTCGATATATATGACTTGCTTTGCTACCATGAAGAGCGGGTTTCCTGTCTGAGGGTGCGTCATTGATATCCTACCTTTCTCATAATGATCTGGGAAACGGGCTAAATTTCAGGGTTTTGTGTATCAATATGCCCTTGCCAGTGCCTGTGCGCTTGTGGTGATATATATGCCAAAATGATGCAGCTAAGAATCAGATCGAGTTAAAACGATAGCATACTATTCGTGTAAGAATGACCAGATTACTTGATAAATAACAAAAAGAAGAAAAGAATTATGCTGTTGCTTAACAAGCTATAGTTTAATAAAAGGTCTTAAGATTTAGCAGTTATTTAGGTAGAAAAACTGTAAAGCAATTAGTATTGTGTTTATAGCTAATATAAAACGCTTAGTTTCATGTCTGTTAGTCCTATTCTTATCTCAAAAAGAGAGAGAATTCTTAGTGGTCTAAGTTAGCAGCAAGGTTAAAGTTATGAGAGTGACAGCCTAATAGGTGGCAAAGACTTTAAGGAACCGCCTGTGAAAAACACCTATAGGTTTTGTATTGTATCTGTAATCTGCTTGGACGGACCAAAAGACTTCCTTGGTTTCCTCTTCTAGTCCTAAATTGATGCAACTGTGCTTATAAGATCCCTTGTGATGGTTAGGTGGTGTTTTCTGGTCCTTCTCACCGCAAAGTGAGTGTAATGGATCATAGTTGTTCCTCCGTCTTGCGTCTTTTAGTTTGGATGAAACAAGCTCATGGAGAATATAATAAGACTCGTCCAAGTTCTTTTACACGACGGAAATGTCACTCTACTTTCATATCTGTACTGGTTTTCCTTTGTGCCATCATATCTATGTTCAGTATGCTGAGGATTCTGATGTGATCTTCCATTTATCAAAAACAATTAGAAGATTGGGTACGGAAGTGTCATTTTCTGTGTCTGCAGTTGTAAATCTTGATTGTAGAGTACGACATTTCACGCATTTCGTGTATTTCTATTTCATGTCCTTGTGAAAATACACTGGGTATGCTGTTTTTATCCTTGTGAAAATAGTACATTCACACAGTAAGGCAGTATTTGTGTCTTCTCTCTGCTCTATGCATGTCTTTCTGGCTTAACGAATCAGACAATCTTCTGTAGAATAAGTTATGTCTAACCTCCGGTTAAATTAAGAATTTCTTAATGCTGTAGAATAGAAGTTCGTGCTCTATAGAACAGCTGATATTCTTTTTCCGTTTCTGAAAATAATTTTCCTGTTTTGTTTCAGAAACCCTCATGGGAGAAAGCAGCCACTATTATGAGAGAGAGGTATATTTTGTTGCTTATGGACTTTTGATAGCTTCTACTGCAAACAGTAGATGCTAGACTCCATCTCATGTCCGAAATGGAGCTTCTAGCAATTCCCTGCTGATATGCTGATTCTAATTGCCATTTTGCAATCATTTTCAGATATGACCTAGAATCGGATGGGCGTATCGTTGTGGCAAAAGTTGATTGCACTGTAGAAGTTGATTTGTGTAGAAGGTATTACTTGAATGAAAAATATACTTGTTTAATGGAGGTTATTGGTGCCTGTTCAGTAAAACCTGTATTTGTCCAAAAATTGCAACTTTGGTCTGTTTTTCTTGTTTGTATGTTCAAGAAAAGATGCTTAATCTAATTGTTTCTTCACAATCTCTAAAATGGAAAAAAGTAAACTGAACTTCAAATCTTTGAATACTTATGTCCGGTAGATTCTCAAACTACGAGAGACTCAGTTAGTTTAGGGGATAGTAGTAATGTTATCTGAATCTACCTCTGCCTTCAATTCAATTTCTCAATTGCTGCAATATTGATTGGTTGGACCCCAACAGCGATTAGGATTTTAAAAACATGGTTGCACCATTAAAAAAGATGGAAAAATGCTTTTAATGAGAATTGGTCCTTAGTCCTCTAGGTAAATAACTCAACGCTCACTCAAGTGCACCATTTAACTTTCTTGTAGTTGTAGCATGGGTGCCAACAGATAATATTATACCACTGGTTGGACTGTGATGGTGCTTGCTAAAATATAGATATCACCTGAATAAAGTAGGATATTAGGTTGGGCATTTCGTACTCTATGCTTTAGTAAGAGGGAGTTCTTGAGTTCCCTAAGTAGTTTAATGCAAGTGCTTAGAGTTTTCTTGACTAATGTTTCTTTAGTTTTTGATTTCCTTGCTATGATTTCATTTTTATCTTATGCTTAGCAATCATCTAATAATAAATATTCAGGAATCACATACAAGGGTATCCCTCCATTCGCATCTTCAGAAAAGGATCCGATGTTAGGTAAACCTTTAACTTAATCTTTATCACTTGTGAATTTGCGCTACTAGTATTTTGAAATTTTAAATTGTGAATCGATTGTTTGATGTCCTTTATATTTTATTGGTTTGAAACCTTCTCAAATTCAAAAAAAGAAAAAAAATCCCCTGTTAGGAAGCACCTTCATTATGTAACAAACTTTAGGCTGTCGTGTGAAATGCTAAGGCGTTGGATTGTCTAGCATGATAACAGGTACACTTTTCAGTTATTTTATTTTTGATCCCTTTACGAAAGTTTTAAACCTCATTAGTGTTACTTTAGGCTATTGAAAGTATACTGCAACTCCTCTCTTCATCATTATATCTACTGTCTTTTTTTTTTTTTTTAAAATCTTGATTTGTTTCTACTTTTCATGCTGAAAATTGAGCGTGCACTCCCCTTGCTGAAGTTGCTATCAGCAATCCCCTTTCTGAATAATTAGCTCTGCACATTACCCAGTGTTTGGATAGTGGAGGCAAAAACTAAAATGGAAGTAAATAGGTTAATGTTAGTTAACTTCATTTAACTTTGATAATTGGCCCATTTACTTGGATGTTAATGAATTCACTTTTTAGGCCAAATCTTATTTACATGGTTCTTATAATGTATTTGTTGTTTACTATTCTTGCCATGCAGAGACGATCATGGACACCATGATCATGAGTCATACTATGGGGATCGTGATACGGATAGCCTTGTCAAGGTGAGAACATAGTTGGGCTTGGATAAGGAAAAGAAGGAAGCACGGAAAGGGGAGAACCTAAGGATAGTTAAAATTGAGAAAGAAAACAGAACTGGGCTACATCATGCTGCCTTTTTTCAATCATTGGGCATAACCTTTTGAACTAATTCTTCACAGTGCCATGCCATTGGGCAGTTGTGTGGCATTGGATGTTATTATATCATTTTTAACATGCCATTGAGATGACATGGATATTTATTTTTCTGCAGATGATGGAAGATTTGATAGCACCTATCAAGTTGGAGTCTCAAATGAATACCTCGGATAATTCGTCTACCAAGCTGGCAATTGGCTTGAAAAGACCTGCTCCTGTAACTGGAGGATGCCGAATAGAAGGTTTTGTACGTGTTAAGAAGGTATGCAAGTTATTGATAGGAGCCAGAAAAGAATAGGGCATTTGTTTGTTTAAAAAATTATTCTGGTGTGTTAATACTGAGAAAAGGCCATGATGAGGCAAGAAAACTGAGGGATCTGCTTTTATCCTTGGGATCACTGCATCCCCCTTCCCCCTCTTCTTCTCTTCCTGCAGCTGCACCAGGACTAATAAAACACAAGGATGCTGGAGATAATAAAAAATATGACATGGTTTAAGTTGTTTGACATGTATGCCTGGCCATTAAGATTGCTGAAGTGCTCATGCATTATTATCTTGCTAATCTTAAAATATTCGACAAACTAATATGTCAGTTTATGTATTTTACTGTTCAGGTTCCGGGCAACCTTGTCATTTCAGCTCGTTCAGCAGCTCATTCATTTGATGCTTCTCAGATGAACATGTCGCATGTAATTTCCAGCTTTTCGTTTGGTAAGACAATAACTCCAAAGGTTATGAGGGATATCAAATTGCTGCTACCACATTTGGGTCTAAGCCATGATCGGTTGAATGGAAAGTCATATATTACTAATCCAAGAGATTCCACAGAAAATGTTACTGTAAGCTTTCTACTCGCTGCTATATCCCTCCTTTTTTTTTGGATAAGTAATTGTTGAAGTGTGTGACCATCTTATTTAAAAGCTTAAGAGGGTGTTTGGATCGACTTATTTTAAGTTCTTTTGGGTTTTATATCCTTTTCTACTTTTTATGGTGTTTTGAAAAGACAAAAAGTGCTTTTAAGCACTTAGTTTTAGGTCAAAAGAGTAAAAAAGTAAGCTAAAAGTCAAAAGTCAATTCAAAAACCCTCTAAGTTGTTATACAAATCACAGTTTTATTTATTTAGTTATATCATCGGCATGCACCTCACATGTTCGTGGCCCAAGCATGTGAAAATTCTTTTTTGATAATAGGTGGCAGTGAGATTCGAACCTGTGATCCTTGTGCTCTGATGTCATGCTGAAGTGTGTGATCATTTCATCTAAAAGCTTAAGATGTTAGATAGAGCACACTTTTATTTACTTAATTATATTCTCAACATGTGGGATCCAATTTCGGTGGGTTTAGGGAGATTGATTTCTTTATATGGTTTTTAGGCAATTCTCACCTCTTGAGCTAGTTTTTTGGGTTGAGCTAGGTCCAATGTTCATTTTTCTTATCATGATATCAAAGCCAGGATCATTCCAATTCATTGTTTACGATGTTGGGCCATCTCATATTGTCCATGCTCCGATTGCTAGTACTGGGCATAATGGGGTGTTGAGTTTCCAAATCAGTGGGATAGCAGTGATTGGTCTCCTTTTATGGTCTTGGGACGACCCTTAACTCTTGAGCTAGCTTTTGAGTTGATTAGGCCCAATATCCGTTTTCTTATCAGTGATATTTTGTAAATGATAAAACAACACTGAGGCAGTGCATTAAAATTACTAGGTGTTCAAAGCCCCAATCTATCTAACATGGAATATACATCACTTACTAGGCCATCCTGCACCCCAAAACTGGCAAATTACCTCATTTTATTTTAGATGCGACTGTAACTTTGCTGGAAGCAACTTTGACAAGCACGGTTGTAAACTTTCAGAAACTGAGAAACCACAATGGTGACAGTGTCACTAGTTCCTTTATAAGGATTTCTCAACGTACACTCTTTTATCTTGTACACTCCGATTCTTGAGTGGATACGGTTTAATTATGTTGAATTATCTCTACTTTCTGGCCTTTACTCTGTGATACCACAGCAGTGTGTTTCCAGAATCATGAGAATGGTACATGTGATGATAAAATGTTAATTGAAGTTTTACATTTTGCTGTTTTACTGGTGCCGGTATGAAGAAATTCTCAAGTCTGATTCACGGCTTTGTCCACTTCTCCACAAGTTTGTGGGTACCCTTCTATAATATCTTTCAGCTGGTACGATCATAAAGAATTTCGAGGATGACCACTCACCTTTTAACTTTATTGCAGATTGAACATTTTATTCAAGTGGTGAAATCAGAGGTGATGACAAGACATTACAAAATAGTGGAGGAGTATGAGTACACAGCGCATAGCAGTTTAGTCCATAGTATTCATGTACCAGAAGTGAAATTTCATTATGAGCCATCGCCAATGCAGGTTTTGCACGAGTTCATTTCATTATTATGTGATAGAGCTTATTACACCCATTATTCTTTTGGTTATAATTCGTCATTTGCTATCAGATCTTGATTACAGAAAATGTCAAGTCCTTTTCGCACTTCCTTACCAATGTCTGTGCTATTATTGGTGGTGTTTTTACGGTCAGTTTCTCCTAACTCACCTCTCCCGTTGTTTCAAACCTTCCTTCCTCACTAACAATTTTATCTGGGCTTTTGATTTTGTTAGTCTTTTTTGAAATACCCATACATTCGTTCTTCTTGGCTGTTACAGGTCGCTGGCATACTAGATTCAATTTTGCATAACACAATGAGAATCGTGAAGAAAGTCGAGTTAGGAAAGAATTTTTGAGGACAGTGTAAACTGATGATATAAATTTATTTATGCACAATATATGTAAGCTGGATATATGCTTTAAAACTATACTATATTAGATACTACTTCGTTCGCGGTGAGTGTTAGAAAACATTTTGCTTGCAGCAAGAGTTCAGCTGATCTGCATTATGTGATACGCCCCAGTTAAATGGGTAGAATGTTGTTATGGTGTAATCTTCTTATATATCACTATGAGCATCAGATTCTCTTCTATATGTATGCCCGGTGTAATTTCATAAGTGGGTTCGGGGAGAGTGTACACTGAATTTATCCCTAGCTCGTGAAGGTAGAGAATTCGAGAGTACATTCCTCTTACGATGCAGTCTATACACAAACATTCAGTTTTATTTATTCTCATAATCGAATCAATACAAACCAATATACACTTTTACTCCCAGTTACATTCACTGAGAGCAAAGTAAGGAAAACAAATGAAACATAAATCCCAAAAATGAAAAACAAAAGAACAACAATCAAATACAAAATAAATACAAGGTCAATCAACTCCTATCAGAATCCCAGCAATATGGAGGAACCAACAAAAGCTGCAGTGGAGCCAACAAAGCTCATGACGATCGATGAAGCGCCATTCTTGGGAGGAGATGATTCTTGAGAAGGTGCTGGAGTTGGGATGATCTCAACTGAGCTAGTGGGTGGTGATGGTGCCTCCTCACCAGCCGGGGCCGGGGCCGGGGCCGGAGGAACATCATCTACTGATGGAGGAGGAGGAGAAGCTCCAGTTTTGGTGTTGTGGCTTCTATCAGCCATGACTACAACATGCAACTTTTGATTCTTGACACAGTTGTCATGAACCCCACTGATGAAGTAGTATGATCCAGAGTGGTTAAACTTGAACACACTGTGTCCATCACTGTACTTCTCAATAGGTGAAGCTGTGTTGCAATTGTCAAAATCTGCCTTGTTTACAAGAAGCACTGAGTCTTTATCTGAGTAGTGAAAAGCTGCCAAGGCAACATTAAATGTATCAGAATTCAGAAATAAACTTGAACTACATGGTCTCGATCGAGGCGAATTCGGGATCTAGAGTTAGTGGATTCTGAACGAATAAGAAAATGTAGCCTTAGTACTATGAGTTTAATCGAACGCAATATTTTTGACATGAAAGATTGTCATATATACTTACATAAAGTGTCACCAATTTGGAATCTACTCCTCTCAGCCCATTGATTATAATTATTAGCATTTGGATCCATAGGGACACTCCAATCACCAGAACCTCCAACTTTAAACTCATAACAATTAACATTTTGTAACATCAACAAAATATTGAACAACCCCAAAATACAAAGAACTTTTCTATTTGCTCTTAAACCTGTCATTTGAGCCATTTGAGAAATAAAATAAAACAAAATCACACACAAAAATGTTGGATGAACTAGAAAACTATTTGAGTGATGAGAATGGAGAATGAAAATGTGGGGATATTTGTAGGTGCAATTTCAAATAAACTTTACAAGCTGTGGCAGTGAAGCTTTTGTTTCTTTTTGTTGTTCTTTCACCTTTAGATTTCTTAACTACAATTGCAAAGCATAAAGCCATAGAGAAACAATTTGTTTTTTGAGTACTTTTTAGTAAACTTATTTTGGATTTATTCTTTTCTTGAACATTGTCAAGAATTTTCAAGTCTTGTATGTTGAGTTGAAGAATCTTTTTTTTTTTTTTTTTTTTTTTACCTTTGTTTTTTGTGTCTAGTTTAGACAGTACTTGGAGCGGTATAACTTACTCATGACTGTAGCTAGGAAAGTTTGGATAACTCGGATTAGTGTAGAAGGTTAGTGCGTGGAGTTGAATTGTAGCAAGTAGTTAGGTGCGCTTTGGGGTAGCTTGATAGTGGTTGTAGGACTTTGCTCATGGGATGGAGTCTCTAGTTAGGTGGGTGCTTTCAGTTAGGTAGTGTATCGTACTATTTTGTGGGTGCCTTATTTCTGTTTTTTCATCTTGTTTCTTGTTGCATGTTTTATTACGATTCTTATCTACCATCTCTGTATCTTGAGCCGCGGGTCTATCGGAAACTTCTCTACTTCTTCGAAGGTAGTGGTATGGACTGTGTACATTTTATCCTCCCAGACCCCACTTAGTGGGGACTCACTGGGTATATTGTTGTTGTTGTTGTTTATTGTGTCTAGTCCACATATTGAGGTTCCGCCTAATTTGAATTTATATCGTGTAAAACTTATTTAAGGAAAAAACACTCGTTAACCTATCTTTTCATACTCACGACTCGAGTTATTTTATTCATTCTATCACAACCTCCGATGATAGTGAGTTGACGAGTCTGCTAAAACCACAAATTTCTTTTATCATACAAGAGAAAATTTTACATAAAAGTGAAAATAAGGGAGGTGGAGTATTTTGTGATCAAAGGGTGAATTTCATAGCAAGGACAGTACTTTTTGAAAGATAAGTTTACACTTTTCATTTTATCTTTAATAAAATGATTTGTAACTATATGAGTATTATTTGATGGACGAACTATTAAATTATGAAGAAATTTACTTTCTTCGTTTATTTTTATTTTTTTTTAAAAATTTTTTATTTTTACTTGTCATTAATAAATAAAAGTACACGGATAAAATATCTAGACTATAGTTAATGATGCAAATTAATATGGGTTATGGTGCAGTGGATGATGCTACTCCACCTTTAACCAGAAGTCAAGGGTTTCGATTCTGAATATGGAGAAAATTCTGTTGGGTCACCTTAATGAGTCCTGCAACACACGATCCGAATTAGTTGAAGCTCCAATGCGGAGCACCGCACACGGGATGGAAAATCGGAAAAAAAAAAATGATGTAAGACCAAAAATATGATTGACCATTTCTAACCTCTATCAAGTCAAATTGACAAAACCCAACTACCACTTGCCATTTTATTTATTTTAGTATTTAAAAAAGAATAACATATTTTTATATTTAGTACTAATATTTAACTTTAATATATTTATTATCTTTAATCTATTTTAGAACGTAAATTTTAAAAATATATATTTTTTTAATAATATTGGAACGAATGGAGTAATTACCAATAAACAAATAAACTTCTGAATTTCCAATTTATTTTTTTTGGCTGGATCCCACGTCTTCCTAGCAATGTCACCGCCAATACTTCATGACTACAACAATATTCAACTGCAATACTTACCAATTAAAAGAAAATAAATTAGCCAATTATATGTAAATTAGAAAAAAAATTTACATTTTTTTGTTGATTTTTGAGTGTTTCTTGAATTTCTGTCAAATGGGTAGCTAGGAAAAAAAAAATAGCTAATCATATGTACATTAAGAAAAGAATTACTACTTTTTTTTATTTCTTGAATTTCTGTCAATCATATGTAAATTAGGAAAAAAATTGATTTTTGTTTGTTTCTTGAAATTCTGTTAAATGTGTAGCTAGCAAAAAAAGTTTTGTGATCTTGGTAAGTCCCATTTTGTTGTTGTTGTTGAAAATTTGATTTGGGTGGTTGAATTGGAGCTGTGGGGTTTCCAAAGATTGTATCTTTTTTGGGTTTGAGTTGTTTTAAAGGTGAAAGTTTGGATATTTTCAAGAATGTGGAGGGACCCTGGAGCTCCTGCTGATTCTTTTTACCAGGTTCGTCCTGAATGTACAGATGTACCGAAAACAAGATTTAGAATCAAGGTTAGTGTTTTTGAATTTTTGATGGTAGGGGATATTGTGTTACATGTTGTGTTTTTGATTAGATTTTATGGTATGAGCTTATATGAAGATGTTGGGATATTGTGTTTTGAATAGATTTTATGGTATAGAGCTTATATGAAGATGTTGGGATATTGTGTTTTGAGTAGATTTTTGGTATGAGCTTATATGAAGATGTTGGGACATTGTGTTTCGAGTAGAGTTTATGATATGAGCTTATATGAAGATGTTGGGATATTGTGTTTTGAATAGATTTTATGGTATGAGCTTATATGAAGTTGTTGGGACATTGTGTTTTGAATAGATTTTATGGTATGAGCTTATATGAAGATGTTGGGATATTCATATAAATAACTTCAACTTGTTTGGGATTGAGGCGTAGTTGTTGTTTGTTCTATGTTGGAGCAAATTAGTTATTAGTCAATGTGAATGAATGGGGTAGTCTATTGTCTTATGTTATTGGGATGTATTGAGGTGATGAAAAAGATCTTGTGTTTTATTGAGCTAAAAGATACTTATTTGTAAGTTGAGGATCTATTGGAAACAACCTTTCTACCTCCCAAGGTAGGGGTAAGGTTGCGTACACTCTACCCTCCTCGGATGCCACTTGTAGGATTACACTGGGTATGTTGTCGTTGTTGTGAAAGATACTTATCTGTCAACCCTACTTATCTGTCAACCCTTATACTTGGGTTCTAAATGGGAATCATTAACTGCAATCAGCATCAGCTCAATCAAATGATCAGCAGTAGCTAATGACTCTCGTGGTAACGGAAATGTAGAACCTAATATCTATTGGATTTAGTCTAGACTTCAAAGTAATACATAGATGTCTTCTTTACGGTTTGCTCATCAGATTATAATAATGGCATTAGACCTAATTGTTTGAAGCATTTTCCAGTTTGCTTTCGGATTTAGTAGTTGGGACTTGCGAATGGAACTTGGTTGAAGGTTACCCAGTTTTGAGTTGTGGAATGAGAGATGTTTGGCCGCAGGAATTTGTGTCTACATGTTTCAAAAGCTGTACTTGCAGATTAAACGATCTGTTTTCCTATTACTTGACAAATAATCCTTTCTCTTAGACTCTTTTCACTCTTTAACCTGGTGAATCAGTAAATTAAATTGGATGACATTTCCTGGTTTTAAACTTATGAGGCTGGCGTGCAACATTTAATGAGCAACTCTGCATGATGATTAGCATAGAACATTAGATCCCTATTTGTTCCGTAACACATGTTGCACATATGGTGTGAACTAGTTTGGACTGTATCTTAAGTCGGAACTTTGGGTATTTTAACTCCTTATTAGAGGTTGCAGATTGTGACTTGTGAGCGATGGTAAAACCTTATGTCTTCTTCTGGAAATCCTGGATAAAGATAGAAAGTTAAAGATAAGAAAATCTCAGGAAGGTCTTTAGAAACTATAAAGTTATACCGTTTGCGTTGCAGTGGTCCGGTGTTCCTACTGTTGAGTATATATTAGACCTCACTTGTGTCGCCTCTAATGTCGGTTAGCTGGATGAGCATTTTGAAAGGCCCCCTTTTTACCATGAAAAAAATTGTTTTTTTCATTTATCTGTTTACCGTCACAAATAAGTATTCAAAAACACTATCTAAGTTATCAATCTTATAATAACGTTCAGAAGTAGTTCTCACATTTCTCTTGAATAAGTTGAACTCCTTACTTATAAACCCCATCCCCGGAATTTGTGTTGCTGGATATATATTAGCTATTGATTTACTTATCCAGGCTGGGAAAACCTTAAGTGCAAGGAAATGGCGTGCTGCATTTACATCAGAAGGTTATCTTGACATTGGCAAAACGTTAAGTCGAATTTATCGTGGGGTAAGTTTGACTTATTGATGTTAAATTTTTTGTAGGATTACATGATATATGGTCCTAAAGCTTCTGTTCTACAGTTTTATTATGCTAGCTGATTTTCTTTTTTATCTTTTCGGTCTTTGCGGTACTGATTCAATGAATGTTTAGATATAAATTCTCGGCAAGATGATTAGCATAGAAGTCTACTAACCATCAAGTATCTTTGACATTACAGGGGATTCATCCATCTATTAGAGGTGAAGTTTGGGAATTTTTATTGGGTTGTTATGATCCAAAGAGCACATTTGAAGAACGAGAACACATAAGGCAGCGGAGGAGGTAATGTTACTTTCTTAATTGCCTAAGTTTTGGAAAACTTATGTAGCACTTGAATTTTTCCATTTTACAACACTTCATAATTGCAAGTTTTAATCACTTGACTTTAATAGAGTAACACAGAAATCTTTTACTGTTGGAGGTGACTTCAAAATTGTTTTCAGCTGAAAACGGCTCCATATGGGATCATTGGGTGACATTGTAAAAAGGCCGTACCTCATCAAAATGGTTAAAACTCTGTACGTAGATGCTACCAAATTTGACAAGTTCTTCACAGTTTGGAGATTCTTCTTCATCGTAAAAATACACATTGCTACCTCATTACTATGAATGGCAAAAGAAATGTTTTTAATCTTGCATTTCTAAAACATTTTCTCTATATTGCATGAGATTCTGAAGATTGCAGACCTGTAATTACCTTCTACAATTTGTGTAACTATGATGTGATTATTCTCTATCGAGGATTTATATAGCCAAACACTATAGTTTGGGAATGAGGCTTATTTGATCATGGTTCATTTCCATATCCTATTGTTGACCTGGATTTCTGTTGCGTATGCTCAGGGACCAGTATGCCGTACTGAAAGAAGAATGCCACACGATATTTCGCATGATCGGAAGTGGTAGTTTTATTACTGCACCTATAATTACTGAAAATGGCGATCCTATCCTAGATCCTATTACTCTCCAAGAGGCACAAGCAACAAAAGAATTAAGTTCAGGTGGTCAACAAAACGGTAATCCTGGATGTGAAATGGTAAAGGAGTACGACAAAAGAATAATCCAGTGGAAACTCTCGTTACACCAGATAGGTTGGTTGTCTATATAGATTGCATTTACTTGTTCAAAAAGTCAATAATTTGTTGCAATATATCCTTTCTCTAAAAGTGTTTACCTCGTACCTACCGACATTTTTCTGCTGGCAAATCAAGTACTCCCTCCGTCTCAATTTATGTGACAATCTTTCCTTTTTAGTCATTCCCAAAAAAGAATGACATCTTTCCATATTTAGCAACAATTTAATTTCAATCTTCCGATTTACCCTTAATGAAATGATTTATAGTCACAATACTTTCTATGACTTATTTTTAAACCACGAATTTTAAAGTCTTCCTTTTCTCTTAAACTCAGTGCGTAGTCAAACACCTTCACATATATTGGAAAGGAGGGAGTAGTAATTTAACGTAAAAAGCACCACATGTTTATTTCATACTCTTCAAAATCACTTGTTAGTACTCTTTCTTTTCAGGCTGTCTATATAGTAACCATTCAGTCTGGTTTATGTGTTTATGCTAGGACTCGATGTTGTTCGGACCGACAGGACACTTGTCTTTTATGAGAAACAGGAGAATCTAGCCAAGCTTTGGGATATTCTGTCTGGTTACGCTTGGTTTGACAAAGATATCAATTATTGTCAAGGTGGGTTGTCATATTATCTTCATGATATGAAATTTTCTAGTATTTTTGCTTCTCTTTGATCCGATAATTGCTGACCACAGGGAAATGTCATTTATCTGAAAGAGTTGAACTTAGTACATTTATTTTAAAAATCTTCTATGCAAATTTCAGTTTTCTACTCCTGTTTTCACATTTTTGAGTATTTCTTGTGCAATATGCTTATGGCGGGGATCAATTGGTTTCAGGCGTGAAGAATTATTTTGCGTGCAATTAAATTTGAATGTTCCACTCTAGTTCAAATGTATGCATATTTGTAGCTATATTATGTTAAAAAGGTGAAGCCATTTTCCTCAGCAACTTGTATGTGATATCATCAGCAATCTATATCAAGTTATCAGCACATAGAATCAAAAATCTTTCCAACTTATCAAAACGACGACAACAACATATCCAGTATAGTCCTACAAGGGGGGGTCTGGGAGGGTAGAGTGTGCGCAAACCTCTAATCAAAAGAGAGATGCAGAAAATGGAGCCAAACAATACATTAGTCTCCTTAATTTATTTTGTTTCTGCAGTTCTATCCTTTTTCTCTATTGAATATTAAGCTCTCAAGTCTTGACAATGTTGAGCAGGAATGAGTGATCTCTGCTCTCCCATGATTATTCTTCTTGATGATGAAGCCGATGCATTTTGGTGCTTTGAACGCCTAATGAGGAGACTGGTATATACTAACATTTCTTTACGCAGACATGACATGTTTCATCATTCTAATGTTGTAAATCACGATTTCCTACTACTTATGTGCCCTCATATATTATATTACCGTAGTTATGCTCTTCATTCCCTTAATCTTCATTTGTGCTCACATTTTCTATTTGTACCGGAACTCTTCTGTTGTACCTGAGTATTTGCACACATTTGTATGTAGAACAACCTGGTTTTTGTGATTCCTTAGCTTCTCATAATTCGATGTATTGTCGGCATTGTATTGTATTGTACGATTAGGACAGTTCCTTCACCCTTTCCAGCTGAAGGGAAGTATTATTATGAGATCAGGAAAATAATCATGAATCAAATAGAAGAAAAATTTCCCGGTCCTTATCAAGGAAGAGTTTCCTGTTTTTCTGGAAAATTGTTCATAATAATAGAGAAAGTATCTTGTGAGGTGGATATGCCAGATGTCATGCCACTCAGGTTGTGTAAAAAGATAATATTGAAATATTAGCATGGCGAAAAAGATTAAAAAAGGGCAGTCCGGATGCGCAGGGTTCGGGGAAGGGCCCCACCACAAGGGTGTATTGTACGCAGCCTTACCTTGCATTTCTGCCAGAGGCTGTTTCCAAGGCTTGAACGCATGTGATCAGGAGGTCACATGGCAGCATGGTGAAAAAGATACTCTCCAAATACTAAAATGAGAAAAAAATACTCTTATTAATATGGGATTCTGTTGTTTTCTAAAGAATTTCATTCAAAGTTCATACCTCATTTGTAAAATTCTGTGGGAAGTCCACTCAGATTATGCGTTTTGCAGTTCTAGTGACTAACATCAAGTGTTGTGTGAAATTTTAAAGAGAGGAAACTTCAGATGCACCGAGAGGTCTGTCGGAGTAGAGGCGCAGCTGAGTAATCTAGCTTCAGTAACACAAGTTATTGATCCTAAACTTCATCATCACTTAGGTATGATCTTTCCCCTTTAATATATACATACCGAGTCCAGTAAACAAACAATATCGTCCTATTTCTTCGTAAAATGGTAACGTTGAATCTCATCCTGGTCTTGTCCCACAGAGACATTAGGTGGAGGTGATTACCTATTTGCTATCCGAATGCTCATGGTTTTGTTTCGTCGAGAATTCTCTTTTGCTGATTCGTTATATCTTTGGGAGGTGAGATTTCTCTCCTGAATAATTACATTTCCTGATCCGGAGACCTGCTAGTTGATGGCTTTTCCATTCGCAACAGATGATGTGGGCTTTGGAATATGATCCCGACTTGTTTCTTATGTACGAAGACCCTAACTTAGCTGCTGAAAAGTCTGAAGGATCTAAAGGAAGAGCAAAATCGACACGCCAGTGTGGGAAATTTGAGAGAGAAAATCTGAAAAATGGAAGCAAAGGTGTCGAAGCTCCACTGCCAATTTCCATTTTCCTAGTAGCCAGTGTCCTCAAAGACAAGAGCACGAAGTTGCTGACAGAAGCTAAGGGACTGGACGACGTTGTTAAGGTTGGTTAGGAAAGCACAAATATTTTAACTGCCATTGTGATCTCTTACGCTCGAGTCTTTTTCTTCTAACCTCATCTTTTCGGAAACATTCACATAGCCCATTGCGTGACTAGGCAGGCAGTCAGTACCTGTCATGTTGTGGCCGATGGATGGAAGAAAATTCCTTCGAATCTTACTTTAATGATCTGAAGGGGAGCCTTGGAGTAACTGGTAAAGTTGCTGCCATGTGATCAGGAGGTCACGGGTTCAAGCCTTGGAAACAGCCTCTGACAGAAATGCAAGGTAAGGCTGCGTACGATACACCCTTGTGGTGGGGCCCTTCCATGAACACCGCGCATAGCGGTAGCTTTAGTGCACCGGGCTGCCCTTGCCTTACTTTAATGATCTATTTTAACTATAACAGATACTGAATGACATCACCGGAAACCTGGACGCCAAAAAGGCTTGCACTGGTGCAATGAAACTTCACAAGAAATATCTTAAAAAGGTAATGTACTCAAGGAGTTATGAATTTTCATTTTCTAATTATCTGCAGCATCATTTTTATGAATCTTCATTTTCTAATGATGATTGCTTAAAACAGGCAGCCAATGCCAACAGGTAACAAAAACAAAGCCAAAGCTGCGCGATTCATAAGCCATGGAGCTCATGTTAACCAACGCTTATGACGGTACTTCCCTTGTTCTCTCCAATGTGCTTGATACTGCAACACTGTTGCCACAGGGTGAGAATGCTATCGCGATTTGTTGAGACCCATTTGTGAGAAATCGACATAAATAGCTACTTCCAAGTAGTAGCTGGTAGTTGTATAATACATGTATTTTAGTTACCTTTGGATCTGCTGTCTTGATTTTCAATATCATTTTCCACCTTGATGGTGAAGGTATTGGCAGTTGCAATGGCCAACAAGCACAAAAAGAGAAAGTGAAATTTTCCCCACAGAAAAAAATGAAATATGTTTATATATATTAGTTATTGCTGGTGCATGTGATGGTGAAGTTTTCTATTTATAGCAGAATTGATGGTTTGCATGACAAGTACGTGTTGAGTGAAAAGCTAAAAAGGAGTGGTAAATTTTAACATGCAATAAAATCAACGATAAATGATCTAAGTACCCCTGGCACGTACTTCCCATTAATAAAATAAAGGATACTGACTTGATATTTCAGATACTTATTATTGCTAGTATTTGGACAAATTAATGCGTGTGTAGTTATCTTAATCCAATGCATTGAGTCATAAAACCACAAATTTATTCAAACAAAACAAGTCTCCTTTGTTACATGATACTTAAAATATTTCAAAAGATAAAATCAAAATTAATTTTACTTTACATACATATGATGGTGTGTTTATTTATCATAATAGTTAAACTTCACTTTCATGCCAAAGCAAAAAAATTGTAAATTTCAGCTTCCATCATGCGCATATCCGGATCAAAATTAGAAACATAATAGAATTGGTTGAATGTTTATGAGGAAGCTAACGAGGTTCCAGCTTTAACCTACGCGTGAAAGCCGGGTCACCATGCTCATCCGCCACCGTCTTGCTAAGTGTCTGGTAACGGCATTGAGTGCTTCTCAAATCTTAACAGCATTGTTGGCAAGAACTTCTCAATAAAATTAGTGGTATAAAGTTAAATTTTAATCCAAGATCCAAAAAATATACATACATAATAAATAAAAATTAATGTTTTCTTATTTTTTCATAATTATTGTAGTATTATATTTCACACAGTAATATTATTATTTATAATAGTAAAAACTGATTCAAGTTAATAGGACGTTAACCATGCATTTTCAATGCATTACCTTGATGTTATTGTAAATATATTATTTATTATTATACAGATTTGAGTAGTGTAATTCAAAGTTTCAAAATATTTCTATTGAATGATGATAATTTTTTTTTTCAACTATATTCAATATTATCAAAAAGAAAATAAAATAATAAAATTAACAATTTAAATTTTTTGAGGCCTTGAGATTTTAAGAACCTAAAAAATTTTTTATTAGTCTCATCCTTGAGTCATCCAAATTGTTGGAGATACTCAACTCATCGTAACAATATTGCTAGCTTCTTGAAATTACATACATCCTGCAATCAGTAACAACGTATGCAGAATTTTTTATTGAAATCAACTTATTGTCAAAATTTGACTTGTCGTTAAAATGGGATGTATAATTTTTTTTTTAGAGGGGTGTTGGTTAAAGCTAATCAAAATAACCACTATCTGATTTATCTATGCATTTGGTAAGCATTAAAGATGCTTATAATATCAAGTGTTTATAAATAAAATCAACCAAAAATCATAAATTAATCACCCTTCACTTATATCAGAAGATATAAGTACATTTAATTTGACCAAATCTTTTACGATTTTATTCCTATCTTTCATATTTTCTAAATACTTTTCCTACTATTGAGTGTGTGAACCAAAATCTCACATTGGTAGCTGAACGGATTGAGAAACCATATATAAGGTGTAAGATCTCTTTATGGTGCGAGGTCTTTTGGGAAAAATGAGTTTGACTCAAAGCAGACAACATCACACTATGTAAGAGAGTTACTAGGCTGACTGAGTCCAACAACTGATATCAGAGGTCAGGTTCGACGGAATGAGTATGGTGATGTGATAGAGTGATGAGATGCACATGAAAAGAAGCTAGTTGCGGGCTTCGGTTGTCATAAATACCCATACGATGTGGGTGGGTCATGGTGAATCTCGGTGGCCCCGTGGATCGTGGTGATGGACCACATAAAACTTAATTTAGGATAACATTATTGGGTGTGGATAGCACACAGTACAATGAATCTCGAAAAATTGACCTGTGGATCATGATGATGGCCACGTGGAACTTAGTTCAAGGGGAAGATTGTTGGGTGTGTGAACTGAAGTCCCACATTGGTAGCTGAAGAAACTGGGAAGCTATATATAAGGCATAAGATCTAGTAATGATGTGAGGCCTTTTAGGGAAAAACAAGCAGACTTGGCCAAAGCAGACGATATCACACCGTATAACAGTGTCGTCGGATTTTAGTTATCTATGACATTTTTATTCAAAAAATGCTTATCAAAACCTATTTAACCAAACAGGTTAATTCTTATTGTTAATTCTCTTATACCTCAATCCAAACACGTTATAACTAACAACTACCTTTAATCAACTAAACTAAATGGTCTTTTAGTTTAAAACTACATAATTATTTAGATTCTAATTCCTGTCACAAACTATATACATATTTTTTTTTTGTTGATCAATTCCAAGTGTGTGATGGTAATAATTTATAGCTTAATGGATGGTTTGCATGTTAAGTACGCGTTGAATCATTGCTAATTAACGTTAATCACTATTAGAGAAGTAACTAAATTAACATGTCTGGCTTCAACCTTCCTTGTGCCAATTTTAACATTCAAATGCTGCCGAAAACCTTTTTGTTTGTATTCGCGATTAACCGGGGCTAAAGGTGTCAAGTGGGCCGGGGCGGCCAAATCGGAATCGGCCCGTTTAGTTTAATCGGGTTGTGGGTCAGTTCCGGTTCGGGTTGGGTTAGGTGGGTCGGGCCGATTCCGGGTTCAACAGTAAAAATGTTGAAAACAACCTTGAACCGGCCCGCTTAATCCAACCCGATTAAATCCACCTAAACTCGGTCAAACCCGATTAAAAATCGGTCAAACCCGTTTAGAAAAAATGAAAAATCCAATATACACTACATACACTACAATGATATACACTATATACACTTCAATATACACTACAATTATACAATATATATTTTTTAAAATATATATAAGCAATTACACATATATACGTATCATTCAATATATAATTATATATAACTATACTAATTTATAAAACATATACACATGTATACGTTAAATATACACGTTTATAGAAGATATATACACACCATTCAATATATATGTACTACTTTAAAATTAAATAAACTATATACTACAATATAGATGTATTACAATATATAGATAGTTATATTATACTAATTTATAAAACATATATACATGTATACGTTAAATATAGAAGATATATACACACCATTCAATATATATGTACTACTTTAAATAAAATATATACTATTCTACATTATACATTTATATATACTACAATATGTATATATATATAGTTATATGCTAATTTGTAAAACATATACACTTGGATACTTTAATATATACGTTAAATATACATGTGTATAGAAGATATATACAATAATATACAAAACACATACTACTTAATATAATAAATTAATAATACTTGATAGTTAATTAATGAATGTTGAATTTTATTGATTGCAAAATGATCCAAAATTTATAATTTACATGAATAAAAAATCTACAAACTATGCATCATTTTTTCCAACTCATCCATGTTAATATTAATGGGAACTTGCATAGGATAGTCAAAGTCAATGGGGGCAAACCCATGCATTGGACTTGATTCTGCTGAGTTCTCCCGTGAAGTCATAATTTCTTCAAGTTTCTGCTCGTCATTCGGCTCCGGTTCCATTCCTTGATTTCTTCTTTCTACTCTAATCCAATCTCTGAGGCAAATTAGAACATTCATTGCATTGCTTCCCAATGAGTGACGGTTGTCTCCAAGTTGTTGTCGTCCCTGACTAAAGGCGCTCTCTGATGCAACGGTTGACATTGGAATGTTCAAGATATCACTAGCTAATCTTGAAAGCACAGGATATTGTGATTAATTATTCCTCCACTAATTCAACGCGTTGATCCGTCGTCTGCGATCCTCTGGCGGAGACCGAAGATAATACTTAAGCTCTTCCCGATAAGTTGATGTGTAAGCTCCCTCGTCAACATTGTTCCAACAGGGTAAATCATAAAAGGAATCAGGAAAACCACAATGTGCCGGCCTTTTAGAAAATGATGGCACCTCAGGAGGATGAGGAGCGACAGTTGGACTGATATGTATCGGGACAGCTAAATCAACTAAATCAGCATAGTGGTTATATAATTTATCTATGTAAGCATTCGCATCAGACGTAGCCGTCCACAAATCAGGTTGTCCTTGTTCAGAATCATTGTTAGTATTTATTTCTAAGTTACGATAAATAAGAGTACTAAAGTGACACATAGTATGGTATTTAATGCATGGATTTAGCATAGCACCAACTAAGAAAATAGGGGGAATCGAAAAAGAATATTTTTTAAATTTAGTAAACATGGCACCAACAACATTTTCATAACCTTCTTTATTTTTATATTCTTTGAGCAAACCAAAAATATCGGTTATATATCCCAAAATATTACAAACAATAGGATAATAAGCACCGAAAAATTCAACCATAGCTACATAATTTTTTTCAAAAAACTTAACAAGATCATTAATTACAACCCAATCAGAATCAAGTAGCATGCAATCGGCAGAATCAACAAATGAACCACAATGTTGGTTAAAAGCTAATGTAATAGGAACTCTATATTTATAACAAGTTTTAAAAAAATCATACGTAGAATTCCATCTAATATTAATTTCCTCAAGCATCAATATCGGTGCAAGTCCATTTTCTTGACATTTAACTTTAAATTCTTTAATTCTCGATCTACGATTATTTCCTTGTATAAAACCAACACCAAGACGAATTTTTTCAATATAAATCTCAAAACACTCAAGATCATCTTTTACAATTAAATTATATATATGACATGCATACTTAATATGAAAAATTTCAGGTAACGGCGGTGATAGCTTAGATTTCAACTTTGTTATAGCAGTCTTGTTGTTAGAAGCGTTATTAAAAGCGATACATAAGATTTTATTTTCGATACCATAAAATATTGCAACTTTATGTATCGAGTCAGCAATAAATTGTCCAGTATGTTTACGATCTTCATCATATAAAAAAGCAAGAATACATTTTTGCATCACAAAATTACTATCCATCCAGTGATAAGTAACGGTTAAATAATCATTTTTATTTACAGCACGATCAAGATCAGAAGTTAGGGATATTCTACATTGAATATTTTTTAACAATGTAGATAAATAAAAACAATATTGTGAATGAAGTCTAAAAATATCTGACCGACAAGTACTTCTAGGAGTACCATTAAACATAACATTATAAATTGCTTAAATATAATGAATAAAAGCATCAGAAGAAAACAACCTACAACTACCATTTTTGCTATTTTTTCCGGTCCCTCAATTTATTATACTTCTTCGTTACGTGACCGGTTGTTGGGTCCATTCTAGATTGTGTGGGCCACCAACAGCCTCACCACCTTGTGCAATTTTTAACTCTCTTTCGTGTTCTTCAGCTAAATGTCTCATTAACGTTTCGTACCCCCTTACTTGCCTCCTCTTTTATGCTTATATATTTTTTGATAAATGTTGCATTGCACCTCTGTATTTGATATACGTACAAAAAAATTTTATGCAACACTAGTTTGTTTACGAGCTCTTGGGGCACGGGGAGGACGGGGAGGGAGATTAACCGATTCGGATCTAACGTTAGCATTTCCTACTTCGGGTGTCTCACCAATATTTTCATCATCTTCATCTAAATCAACCTCATCTACTTCATTTTCTTCTTCTATACCATAATTTTCCTGAATTTCTAAATAATCCATATCGTGAGCGCCTACACCTATTTCTTCCTTAAAAGGTTGACTAAGTGGTATCGGAGGCGAAGGCACACGGGTATATCTAGTAGTTGAAGTACTTCTACCGCTAGTAATTCACTTTTTGCTACCACTACCACTTCCGGGACAAAATTTTTTGACACTTTTACCGAGGCTTCTTAATTTATCCATAGTATAAATCAAACTAAAAAATATTTAAAATACACAAAAAGTAATAAAAATAAATATTCAACAATTAATACACTAATTATAAATTAAAAGTAAGAGATGGAACAACAATACCAAATTTTGGAAGTATCCGAAGATTGAGACTTTAGAAACTTCCACTTGTACTTAGTAATCGCAAAATTAAAAAAATTAAAGTGAGCACTTTAGAAATTAAATATATAGAATATTTGAGAATTGAGAAATGAGATTTGAGAGAGAATGAGATTTGAGACTTGAGAGGATGAAAAATTATGTGGAAAATGATTTGAAAGTGTAGGGTATTTATAGAATTTTTTTTGGGATTAAAAAATAATTTTAAATAAAAAAAAACTTTTTTTTTAATATTACTAGCCGTTATAGCCGTTGGGCCAACGGCTAGTTTGGCCCAATTTTCCAAAATCTTAAAAAAAAATAAAAAAAAAAAAAATTAAATGGTCTTATCCAGGCTTATCTGGGTCGGGCCTAGTCGGTTAACCGGTGGGCCCTAACTGGGTTGAGTCTGGTCCGGGTTAATCGGGCCCAAATTCAAAACTCAATCGGATTGGGACTCGGGCCCTTAAAGTCCTTGGGCTTATCGAGCCGGGTCAAACCGGTCCGATTTCCTCTAGTGGGCCGATTCGGACCGGTTCGGACTAGTTAAAACCGACCCGTTTGACACCCTTAGCCGGGCGGAGTTAGAGTATCAGTTATGAAACAAATTTAGTAATAATTTTTTAGATTTTATAGTATATTGGTAAATTAAACGTGATTAGGTAAAAACCTTTTTTCGTGTCAATTTTAACATGCAAATTCACTACCTTTTTACTTAAATTTTGTATAAATGCATATAAACATTTAGAGGGTGTTTGGAAGAGCTTATAAGTTGGTGAAAATGGCATAAAAGTCATTTTTTGTTTTTAGAAGTGTTTAACAATTTTGAAAATTGTTTAAAAAAAGTCAATTTTGGTTTAGGAAAAGTCAAAAACTAAAAGCTCAAATTCCTAACTCATTTTTTTTTTTGGCTTTTAAGCCATTTTAGTTTGACCAATTAAAAGACATTTTTGTCCCTCAAAATTCTCCCTTATTCCAAAATTACCCTTGTGTAGCTCCAAAATAGGTTTTAATGCTTCATGCTTGTATTAATTGAATATTTTTAATTTTTGTATTTATGACAAACTTAACTTTAACTATATTAGTACTTGTTTTGTATGAAACTTCTAATTTATGAAATATGAATTTTTATATATTATTCTCCTTCTTTAATATATTCTTTTAAATTTGAACAATTATTATTGTACAACATATGAATTTCTCTAATAAAAAAAATAATTCACCAATCAAAATATATGGAGAATACTCATTGAAGATATACAACTTAAATGATTAGTGAATGATCCATGCATCTATATTTCACGATGCAACATTCATATTCGCCAATGTTTTAATAATGATAGTCATTACTCAATCAACGAGTAATATGTTTACTAATTAAGAGTCCTTTTATCAAACAAATAGTATCATTTGTGACCAGCTATTTATCCATTAATGTAGTTATAATGATTAATAACATATATATTTTGCTTAATGATTTAAATTTTTTTAACCAAAAAAAGTTTTTTAGCGCACAAATTAATAATTCATTCATGAAAATATTATATATATATATATACATTTTAGAAATAAAAATTAATAATAATCAACTCTATATATTGTAAACAACTTTAAGGGTATGTCAGACATTTTGACCAAAAAAAAGTGCTTAAAAGCACTTGTTTACCAAACACATCAATAATTTTTTTTCAGTTTCAGCACTTTTATCCAAACACGTAACTGCTTATTTTTAAAAAAAGTTCAGCACTTTTAAAAAACTTTTTAAAAGCCATTTTTTTCCAGCTTATCCAAACGGGCCCTTAATTGTCCACTAATGTAGATCTTTTTAGGACTCGACTTGAAATAAGACAGTTGAAATATTTTACTCTGTGTTTGTGTCTATTTATTGTTATGTTATTTAATATTGCTGAAGAACTAGTATATAGTCAGTATGATCAAAATCTAAAGCCAATCAAAATCTAGTTTTGCAGGCAATTCGGTGCATTAAAGCTTTCGTTTTAATTATTGTACCTAGCCTTCTCTTGCATTTCTACGAGAGACTGTTTCCACAACTTGAACCCGTGACTTTCAGTTTTGAAGTAAAGTTTAAATAAATCCGCCTATGAACTCTCAAAAATTGAGTAATCATACACAACAAACAACTAGATTTCATCACCCAAAGTTCACTAAACAATTGAAAAAAGATGATGGAGTTTTCATTGGAATATAAATTCTAAGGCAATACATACGAGCTATCATCATACAACTTTTGCTGTCACAACTTGATTACAATACTCTTCAACTTCAGATTCATGTGATGGTCACTTTAATTTTCCTGTTTTTTCTCCCCTTACTGCTCCCATCTTTTCATGACCATTTGCCTCTAGAGAAACCTTGTAATATATACATGACAAAAAATCAATACTGAATAACATATATTCGTCTCATTTTATGTGGCAACGTTCTTTAAGAAACGGAAAAGATACAAATATACCCTCCGTCATGCTTTGGGTACAAATATACAAATATACCCTCGAACTTTAATAAATGGTACAAATATACCCTCCATCATACTTTGGATATAAATATACTCTTGTCGTTAATGAAAAGGTACAAATATACCCTTCTCATTCACCTTTGAAGCTGGTGAACTATGGTGTAACAATGAATTTAAAGTAGGTAACAACAACCATGAATCAGAAATCGACGTTCATGAATCAGAAAAAACAAACAACAGTCGATCATGAGGAACATTAAACAGCATCAGAATATTAAACAACATCACAATGTTAAATGAATCTCTACTTGATTTTAGATGGTAGATGGATCGAAACATGAATCAACCAACGCATTTGTTAGGGTTTTTGAGGTTAGTGAGAGAGTGGAAGAAAGAAACACGCGTGAATAGAGACACACATGATATATCTCTTGAAGCTTCTCTATTACATGAGTCGGGTCGGGTTATTTGGATCCGGTATGAGTTATTATTTAGGATAGATTAAATTATTCACAGATAAAATAAATTAAAAAGCATCAACCAATACAATGCTGACACATGTCCCATTGTTAATGGGAAGGGTATATTTGTACCTTTTCATTAACGGCGGGGGTATATCTATTTGTACCATTTGGGTTTTATATTTGTACCTTTTCCGTTTAAGAAATAACGAAATAACTTTTGATATATAAGTTATATATATATATATATATGTAAGTAGTCTTTGTGTCGTTACAAACTAAAATGAAAAA
Organism: Capsicum annuum; assembly: GCF_002878395.1. Taxonomy (NCBI): domain Eukaryota; kingdom Viridiplantae; phylum Streptophyta; class Magnoliopsida; order Solanales; family Solanaceae; genus Capsicum; species Capsicum annuum. Next base: position 223,915,910 of record NC_061117.1, on the reverse strand, counting down.
TGTGTCACGCAAAGTATATAAAGAGAGTTTAAGTTATGTATACCGTCAGGTAAGAGTGATGATCAGTGTAACCCATCCGTCAAAAGAAGAAAAGTGAAGAGCGCAAGCAAAACTGCCGGTAGAAGACCAAACTGGGACTTGAATGCTGCAGTACTTTTAGGAAACTCTGGTGGAAGCGCACATTCTTCTCCGTTGAAGAACACTTTAGAAGGGAATCCATCGCCACCTTGGATGTTAATACGCGGTGTATGCTTCTTTACGAATGATATGATTGATTGTTGTTTTCCAGGTATTCTTGGATCATTATTAGGATCACTTCCATTAACCTCTCCTACCAAGAAATTCAAACCAGGTAAACCTTGCATAAAGATAGTGTTGTTCCTTTGATTAGTTAGTTTTGTACCGTTGAATGAGTAAACATTTTCGTAGCCCTTAGCGAAATCTTTCTTCATTTGGATAGCGGAAAACCAGTTTTCATACGCGTAATCTCCCCAGTTGAAGAGAGTTATTCGTGCAGTCCATCCGGTCTCGGTGTTACTATCTAAATGCCAATTGAGACTCACTCCACAATTATCAGGACAAGGTAGTTTACTAGGCAAAGCGCCAAGATGTTTTAAATGGCTCCAAGCTTTCGCCAATTTTGTCCTATTTTCAGGAGGGATGAGAAGCGCTTGTGAAGGAAGAAGTAGAGGCTTTCTGTTCGCGTCACATTTTGCTGTCTGTTCACATCCACATGCACAAGTGTTGCAAGGGATAACAGATTCAGCATAATACGCGGAGAAAGAAACACAACATTTGGCTTGTTTAGGCTTCGGGGTAGTTATGTTACAAGTTATTTGCCAGGTAGCCACAGCAGTAGTAATTCCAATTCCTTGAGGATCAGGGAATCCTGTTGGATCAACTCTGACTGGCGGTCCACATGTATAAGCCGGGTTCATTATACCGTTGATTTTCCAGTTCTGAGGCGGATTTAAGGCGGTTCTATTCATATCAGGAGGAAGTTTGAAAACTTCCATCTGAAAAATGGACCTTGCTTCTGTTTCATTCATGACAGGTGACAATAGAGTCCCGTTTCTGCAACAATACGGCAACTTGCCCATTTTATCATCGTTGGCTTTCTCCCTAGGCAAATCGGAAATGATTGGTTTCTTTTGGCAATTTATCACAGTAGTGAAATCGAAATCCTTGTAATATTGTCCTTGAGGTCCATAAATGCATTCAGAAGGGTCTTTTTTATGAGTATGTGCACCTTTAATGCTGTAAATGAACTCGTTCCTCATCCACTCCCACGTTAAGTTCCAGTGATCAAGTCGACCCAAAGGATTGAGATTGTCAATTGTAACTTGGGCTTGGTACCTGTTCGTGAAGGCTGATAGAACATCGTAAGTTATGGAGAGGTCTCCATAACTACGCGGCATGAACTTGGTGGTCACATTCTTGGGCTTGTATTTAGGATCCCTCGAGCAGCATACCTGTTGGTATGTTTCTGCAAAAGAGTTAAACATGTCAACCTTCTCGTAGTATAATCTACACGTAACAAAAACAAATTTTGCCACCAAAAGGTTGTGCCTGATTTGCTTAGGCTTTCAAATGCATGTCATTGTTACAACAAGTGTATATAAACGCATAAGTTCTTATGCTACATGGAATGGTTGAGATCTCTTTATTCTTATGCAAACGTCTATGATTCAAGCCATGAGAATGAAGATTTTCTTATTAGAAAATGTTTTACGCACTCCTTGGTGAGCCTATCCAGCACGAATTGCAACACTGATTTACACAAATAAAAAAGGGCAGCCCGGTGCATTAAAGCTCCCACTATGCACAGGGTCGGGGAAGGGCCCCACCACAAGGGTGTATTCCAAGGCCATCAACTTCACTAATTACTCCAATGCTCCCCTTCAAAATTACTCCATATGTGTTTCAATATGTTTTGTCTGGTTTTGACTTGACAAAAAGTAAAAAATAAAGAAATTTCCGAATCTTGTAATCTTAAGCTAAGCTAAAGATATATAGAATGTACCAAAGAAACAAATTGAAAGGGAGGGAATGGTCGTGTACCCAACCATGCATGCATTAGTTTGACGTAAACACCTGACAAGTTTTCACGTTAAAAGTAGCCCAAAAAGTAAGAAAAGACATACGTACTGTAGCGCTTAGGAGCAGGGCATTTATATCCTTCGTTAACAAGCTTAATAGTTGAAGGCATTGGATTTGTTTTCTCGCTAAGACCAAATTGTGTCCCCTTTATACTTATCTGAGCAGCCATCTGCGTAAAATCCCCCGCGGTATCAATTGCTGTTTTCAAATCGGATTGTGGATATCCCGCCAATGTTGTACCATTTTTACCAACTTTAACAGGAAATCCATCGCCATCCATTGCAACAGCTCCATCCGCGGATATTAACAGCTCTTTATTCTGAAATCCCACGAAGACTTTCCACGACTTTAGCTCATTAATCCCTGTATTCATTACGGTTAACATGGATTTAAATGACCATGCTTGTGCTGATACATTTTTTACCAATGGATACACCTTCTGTCGTCCTTCAAAACTATACGTAATGAAAATTCCATTGCAATTGTCTTGCTCTGGTGGCGGTGCTGCCAGTTTGGTTTCCTCTTCGCCATAATCCTGCCCGTTACATGATTGGAAGTAGTGCGCAAATATAACAACCAAAATAATAACCCAAGAGATATTCCTCCATGGTATCTGCATTTTTAATCAATCACGGAGGGCGTATAAATGTGGTCTTTTTGTTTAATGTTTGGGTATTTTGGATCACATTCACAAACAGGAGGAGAAGATGGAAGCGGAAAATGCCGGCAACCCGGCAGATTTTATCACCTCCTTGCTGATGCCGTTGTGTTAGAGGACACAACGGCGCGCGCAGGAGGAAAATTGGAGGACAAAAGAAGAAGAAAAATATTGAGTTAATAATAGAGAGAGGATTGTAAGACCTCTTCAACTTTGCTCTCTTCCTCTGATCTTAGCTATTCATGCGGAGAATTCATACAAATGTAATAAAACTTTTATGGATGTTAATTTGTTTTGTTGGTCATTTTTAGAGTATATGTCTCAATTTTTTTACGTGGCATAGTTGGAATTTCCGAAAATCTTTAATTAGTCTCATTTCCATTTCCCCCAGAAAATTAATGGATGCTTCAAATGCAACAATCTTTAGTTCTCAAGAAAAAATTCCAAATCAAAATTATGCAAAATAATCCCAGAAGGCAATACATACATACAGCATAGTTAAGAGGTTCATTTTGTATCAGTGATGTCTCAGTAAAATATGTAATGGACAATGCTTAAATTGGAATAGTAATATTCATGAAGATTGTTATGGACTACATGGGAAAATTTTCAAGAATAACCACATTTTATCCCTATAATTGAAAATAATCACTGCCTTGAAGTTTCAATTTTTAGTACCTTAAAAGATAATATTATGAAGCGGATCGTTGGAGTAACTGGTAAAGGTGTTGTCATGCGATCAGGAGGCCACAGGTTCAAGCCTTGGAAATAGTCTCTTGCAGATAGTTGCTTGTGATCGGGCCCTTGCCAGGCTCCTACGCGTATAGCGGGAGCTTTCATGCACTGGGCTGCCCTTTTCTTTCTGACCTATGGATGTTCAATGTTTAAGAATTATTCAAATTACTTCATCCTTTGTTACTGTTAAAAATAGCTTTGTTATTAAAACATATTTTCCATGACCAAAGGTCATTCATAAAATATAACTTGAAAATTTACCCAAGAAACTTCTTTTCTACAAACTGTTGTTTGGTATATACTTGCTGCAGCCTGCATGTAACACAACCAAATAACCATCCAATATAGTTTATGGCACATTATATTACTACTACTTAATAGGATCCGAGTTGAAACCGTGGAAGCAATCATTAAAGTTTGCATCACGGTAAGCTATCTACATTACACCCCTTAGGGAAGAGGCCCTTCCTCGAATCCTGCATGAACACGGGATGCTTAGTGCAGCCCCTTGTTTATTTTACTAGTACTTATTTTGAGCTTTCTAGGAATATTGGAATACAAAATACATAGTTAAAGAGATGTCTTGCAACATTATGAAGTGCAATTTTATAGTTCCCTACTCATTTAATCCTTCCACGTACGCCACGCCAGTAGAACTCAACCACGATCCGCCCTGAATCAGCTCACCCACAGTGAACGGCATAGCCTCAGCAGGATTAGTAAGGACATGATAGCCGGGCCACTTGACACGCTTACTAGTGCCAGCACCTGGTCCATTGTTCATGTACTCACCGTAATACAATGTCTTCAAGGCAAAATCTCCGTTCCATTCAGCCCAACCCGCTGGATCAATGAGACTACCTAGGTACGATTGCATCACTACAGTTCTTGAATATTCTTTCCATGGCCTACCAAGATACGTTTTGAATTCGTTCTCAACTGGTTCAAGGTCCGGACTTGCTATTATGTCACAGAATTGAATTGAAGTCCCCGTGGCCTGATTTGGGTCCGTCCTGCCCTGTGCAGTCACCATGTTTTTCTGATTTTTATCTGGTTTTCTAGCTACGAGCTTGCATTTCTGGAATACAACAGCAGCATTACCAAATATGAAATCGACAGTACCTACAGAGACGGATTCAAGATTTAAACTTTAGATCTGTTTACGTTAAAAACACTGAATTCAGTTGAAAGCATAGCAGATAGGCGCAGTCTGCCTCTGAGTACCAGTCACATAGGAGTCTCGATAGAACTGCCTTAGAGAATGAGCGTAAAGGGTATCTTGATAAGCATCAATACGACAACGATTTATGACAGACATATCAGCTCCAACTCGAAGTGCCACAGCTTGGTGTTTTTCTGGTCCTGCTGTGTTCTGTATACATATGTCCTGTAGTATAAATCCTTGGCCAACTGCAGCTGCAATAGGACGAAATTCACTAACATATATGTAACACTTGTTCATTAATCAACAGATGTTAGTACAAATAACACCATATAGGAACACAAGAAGTAAAATAATAGCACATGTTCACTGGAGGAGTTCTACATCTAGCTGTTTTCAACATAATTTAATTTATGAAAAATTAATCTCAACCACAAAAAAAAAAATATGAAGAAACAATAATTTTATTGATCAAGAATATGGGCACAAATCTGTTCCTTCCTTTTCTTCTCTCTTGATTTTCTCCTTAATTCGAGGGCTATCAGTGGCGTATTTCTCAAATGTAGGAAGAGGATTTACCTTAATTTGAGGGTCATCAGTGGTGTATTAGGAAGAGGATTTGGATATGAATTTTTCCGTAATTCGAGGGATGCTAGTGGCTTATTTATCGAACGTAGGAATATTTGGATTTGATTTTCTCCGTAATTCGAGGGCCGTTAGTGGTGTATTTCTCGAACGTAGGAACATTTGGATTTGATCTATGGAGGGTTTGTCTTCTTGGTGTATTTGATTATTAAGAAGAGAGTTTTTTATTTTTATGAATATCCCATGAATTTATTGGGACTTTTTAGATCTTGGAGATGCCTAGGATATTTTCCTCCTTTATACAGGGTAATTTAGGGTTGCTATATTTAGGAAACTCTAACAAAAATTAAACGCTTTTTGTTGAGTCCACAAAATTTTAATGTTTAAACTAACATATAGACTTTTTTTTTTACAAAAATAGCCTTGCATATATGATGAGATTTCGGTGCCAAAGAGAGTTCGGATGAACCCCTTCCGTCCCTTTAGCTTCACTACCATGGGGACCATATAGATGAAGTGTCTAGTCAACTAAGTATGGGCTCGACAGAGAGGCCATATGGCCAATAAGACTTGATCTTTTAATGCCAGTATATGCATTGAATGTGTAATTTTCTTTTTCACATGTCAGGTTAAATTAACCTACAACAATTGGTATGTCATTTCAGTCCTAACATACAACAACAACACCATACCTAGTGTATTCCCACCTAGTGGAGTCTGGGAAGGGTAAAATGTAGGCAGTTCATACCACAACCTCCGAAGAAATAGAGAGGGAGGTTGTTTTCGATAGACCTCCAGCTCATGACAAAAAGACAGTAAATAAAATCATAATAAAACATGAGACAAGATGAAGTAACAGAAATAAGGCTCCCTTTATACACTAACAAACCACAAGCACTCACCTCTCCCAACCCTCTTAACTAGGGACTCCACTCTACATGCAAAGTCCTAAGACTACTAGCAATATAAGAATGTAAGTTAAATAGCTCTAATAGTAAAAAGAATTTCCACAATATAAGTGGTATGTAAGTTAAACTATTACTTTAAGCAACCTTAATTTACGAATCATGGAATTATTGGAGAATATGGAGCTAATTGTCCGAACACTACTTAGTGGATAGAATTACCTGGTACTTATTAACAAGTACCTCGTGAAACTAGTCGAGGTGCACACAAGATAATTCGAAAGACTTACCAAGAGTGGCGGAGCGGAATGTGGTTGATCCATCCACAACATTGAGGCTACCAGTGATGATGGTAGAATCCATGCCATCACCAACAATCATCAAGTTCATTTTCTTCTTAGTAACCTCAACATTCTCTTTATAAACTCCCTTCTTGACATAGATCACATAACGCTTCTTGCTCTTATCTGGTGCTGCAGCGACTGCTTCGGCAAGTGTTTGATAATCCCCAGTACCATCCTGTGCCACCACTGCATTCGCTTTAATGGCATTACCCGAACTTTCCATAAGCTTCCTGTCTCGCAAACTAATCCAAGACGGCATTCTCCCTAAAAGCGGCGTAAAAACTTCCTCATTCTTAGCCGTTACAGACGCGAGCATCGCCAATGCTGCCTTAGCTCTCGAGAGCAACTCGTCAAGAATCATTCCATTCTCAGTAGTTTTAGTAACAGAATCAAGCTCATCTAAGCACGTAACGTGGTTAGTGAGCACGCCACTTAGCCAGATATGCGCGTTGGCAGTATCGCTACTTCTTCTATTACCAAGTGCAGCAATGGAATCAGTTACTAAATCAACTGACAAGTCAAGAAGCTCAAGACAATCAGTTAAAGCTCCTTGTTGACTAATGTCATTGATCTTGTGAACCACTGGAATTGCATTGTTCATTTGATGCACATACTTCACTAGAAATTTCTGTAGGACACTAAGTCCATCTGATGTGACAAGTCCACTGGACATTAAGTTAGAGACATAACTGAGACAGAGTTGGGAATCTTGTGCAGCTCTACATAAATTATGATTGGAATTAGAGTGCTTAATATCAAATTGATATGGAGTAACAAGAAACACAACTAGGAAGAGAGCAACAAAGAAGGTTATGGCAAAAGTGAGAATCTTGCAGCTGATTATGAGATTTTGTTTGTGTGTTTTTGTTAGCAATGGTTGGTGAGGAGTAGACATTTTAGAAGTTTGCAACTATTTTATCTGCTAGATGTTCTGAGACACTTTCACTTACTATAGTAAGCTTATATATTGGTTGGTTAACATATATAAATAATGGGTGTTTGAGAACACTTGCACAAGATTTTGTTAAGAGTAGGTGAGGGTTTCACTTGACGGGGAATGACTTGATGGTCTGCTTATATGGATTTGAGTAATTCTCTGCTAATAGTCCGATGCCGCTCTGTACAGGGTCTGGTAAAGGGTCCCACAGTCTTATCGACCTCCTAACTAGATGAGAGTGATTGAGATAATTGTTTGCTAGTGATGTTGTCCTCGATATGTTGGGTGCATATGTGAGGGAATAATAGAGTACAAACTGGTCCCTGCAGATTTCTCTATTTGCTGAAAAATCAACAAGTATCCCTAATTTAGCGTAATGTTTGTTTTGGTTGTTACTTAAAAGTTTTTTTGTATTGTATTGTATGATTATCTCTATGATAAGATAACAACGAAAAGTCTCAGGAATCAATTTGGTTTTGATTATTTAGTTACTTTATATTTTTTTTTATCTCTCTCATTTTGTCTTCATTTAGTATTTAATCATATTTTTCTTTTAGAGAAAATACCCAATTATTCCTTTGAACTATATCCAAAAATGTTACGGCATACCTCAACAACTTAAAAGGGATCTTATTATTCCTGAACTAATTAAAAATGTAATTTTAACATCCTTAGTGCCTACGTGGCACACGCGTGCGCCTACGTGGACACTTCAGTGTGTTGTGCCACGTAGGCACTAACGGTATTAAATTATACTTTTAATTAGTTCAGGAATAATAGGATCCCCTTAAAATTAAGGTGTATCGTAGCCTTTTTGGATATAGTTCAGGGTAATTGAGTATTATCTCTTTTATTTTTAAGTAACTTTACCTTATATTTTACTTTTCTTGGAGTCATTGAAATATTATATTTATGAATTTAATACTACTATATAATACAATATATAGTGATTGGGTACTATATTGGCCCAGAAAATTGGGTACTTTGGCATGGCTAGTGATCATTCAACAAGTCAGTACTCACAAATATCTCCATTATTATATGGTGTAGATTAGAAAAATGTGATAAATTTGAGAGAATTGATTTAAAGCACAACCACTTTGTCCAAAGTAGGTAAACAACATAGTCCTATGGACCATCTAGATATTCTGTTAGTGAACTTTCTAGAAGTGAGATTATTAGGATGGATCGAATCTCTTCATTTTTCATATTAAAGTGTGAAAATTTTGAGTAAATATTGAGATATTTAAATGAAAAGAAGTCTACTTCCAAGTCTCATCATGAAACCATGGAGTATCAAATAAAATATCAAAGCTTATCAACGAAGATGACAAAAATGTCATCTTACAGTCATTATTACAGAATGTAGATAATTACAGAACGTAAACAGAACCATTATCATACACGTATGAGATACGAAAATTAATGTGCAAATTTTTTGGCGAACGAATGTCATAAACATGAAGAATATTTGATAATAGGGGAAGAAGCGCTCAAGAAAATGAAGTTTTTCTCTTAGAAAACTTAAGCGATGTAACGTACTTATGAAATGATATTAAGAAATTTATTTTAATTTTTCTAATATAAAAAAAAAAGATAAAAATAATAAATTGTGATTGGTAGAAGAAAAGAGCACTAATTATCACCTAGACAAATATCTTTGTCAAGACAATGAAAGAACACAAATGGCACTAAATCTTTTAGTGGGAGGCCCATAAGAGCAAATATTTTGTCAAAATCAAACCACTCATTATACATCTTTTGAAGGGAAGAAAAAAATAAGCTAAAATAAAATAAATATACATCTTAACTTATCATATATTCACGAATCTTTATCCTCATAAAAATATCAACTGATTATGTATTTTCGCTGAATGTATCAGTGAGCTAATTACGTATCTCCACATACCTAAAATCGGAAAAAAAAAATGATCAAAAGCTAATTACGTATCTATAACAACAACAAAAAAAAATATTTTCGTTGGATGTATCATGTATCTTGACAGACCTAAAATCGAAAAATGTATCGAGAGCTACTTATGTATCTCTACAAAGAAAAATATCTCTTCATTGAATATATCGGGAGCTAATTATGTATCTCGATAGATCAAAAATTGAAATTTTAATAATTATACAAAATATCAAAAAAAATTATAACTAAGCTCCAAACGGACGGAATTTATATTATTTGCTAAAGAAAAAAAATAATAAATTGTGATTGGTTGAGGAAAAGAGCACTAATTATCACCTAGACAAGTATCTTTGTATGAAAGAACACAAATGTCACTAAATCTTTGAGTAGGAGGCTCATGAGATCAATATTTAGTCAAAATCAAGCCACTCATTATACATCTTTTAAAGGGTCCTTCTAGCCACATCTCAATGTGTCTATTTTATATAACATCATTATTTATGAATTTAAATAAAATCCTGGATAAATTATATGAATTTCATACTGAAGAGAGTATATTATTTAATATCCTTTACTTTTTTAAATTTACATAAAATCTCAATTTTCAACTTTACTCTTGACACATATCAACAAAATCCCACATTCTATTTTTACTCCACCATTAACTCATTCAAGCTATTTTTATTTTTCCAAAGATTTTCTTCCCTAAAATATCTCCCTAATTATCAGCAATTAAATTATCTTCCTTCTTGATTTTTTCTCTTTCATTAATGCTTAAATCATATTCCTTTCTGATTTTTTCTATTTCATTAATGCTTAAATCATCTTTCTTCCTGATTTTTTCTCCTCCATTAAAGCATGCAACTTTTTTTCCCTCTCCTAAAATCTCTCCCATAATTTTTTAAAAAATCTATTGATACATATATAAATTTATTTAGTTATTCATACATATTTATTCTTTTAACGGTGATTCATATGAATAATAAATATGATATTATTATATGGGTATTATGGTGATTCATACGATAGATATATTTTGTATGATTTTAATGGGTGATACATATTGTATTATGGTGATTCATATGGTAGATTCAATTATTTATTTTAATTATTGGGTGATTCACATGATATTAATGGGTGATATATAGTATTATAGTGATTCATATGGTAGGTACAATTATTTATTTTAATTATTAGGTGATTCATATATATGGTATTATGGTGATTCATATGGTAGATACAATTATTTATTTCAATTATTGGGTGATTCATATGTTATTAATGAAAGATAATGATGTAGTTAGTGTAGGAAACAAAAGTAATAATATTAAAAAGGAAAAAACTAAAAGCAGAATTGAAACATATTAATTTATCCTATTAACATACATAAAGAATGGTCACATTCACAAGTAAAAGACTTCATAATTAAAGATGAAATTAAGACAAACAAAGAGAAAGAAAGATGAAAAAAAATAATATTTCATAATTAAAGACGAAAAAAAAGAAATATAATTAAAATACCTAAATTAAATCTAAAAAGGGAGAAAAATCATATATCTTTCCTTAAATAAAAGAATACAATAAATAAAATAGAATCAAGTATTTTCTTAAATAAATATCTTTGTCAGATTCAAATATATCAATTTTTATATGTATCACCCTATAATATATATCACCATTTCAAAATTCGGAATAAAATATAATTAATAAAATAATCGTAATTTTATGTAATGTCACTTAAAAATTCAGGAATTTATGTAAGTTAATCTTTTTCAATTAAAATTTTTTAAATATCTTTTTCTTGTTCTTCAATGTGCATTTTTGTACATATATAATTCTTTTTTTGCTTTTCTTTTAATTTTCATAAGAATATCAAAATTTTTAAATTGAAAAATTGATACAATCGACGTTGGAAAACTCTCTCGACCAGTTATCGACTTATTTCTATGGTCATTGGTATAGTTTCCACGGTTAAATTAAAAAAAAAAAAAAAGCAGGACCAATTATTTCTATGGTCATTGGTATATTTTCCACGCTTAAATAAATTAAAATTTATCATTTTAAAAGTGTCGAATCATTGTATGCAGCCTCACCGAGGCAACTAAAATCCATTAGCTCCCAATCACATAGTTATAACTCCATGTATTACTTGGAAGATTCGCCTATCATGCTTATACGCTTACTGACCTCACAAAGAGATCTTTAAAACTAGTTATCCCAGACCCAACTGACACAACTTAAAAAGTCCTTATAATTTGACCAAATGCCCAAGACCCATGGCTTCTCCCATGAAGCCCAAACCACATCAGGTACCAAAACGAAGCCTACAAGGCCCACAGACAGACCAAAATTGCTCTCTCTTCAAAATCCAAAACCTTTTCAAAAGCAATTTAGACAGAAGAATAGAGATGAAATATCCAAAGCTACACACAACTTTCTTTCATCCTGCATATTTTTATTCATCATTCCCCCTTCCAATTTATCACAAACCAAAACCACAAGCATAGCATGCTCATCTAGGAAAAACTAATACTTTTTCATCTGTTCATAGAAAACTATAAAAATTACATTCAAGCATCAGCAGATTCAGCTTCATCAGCTGCAGCCAAAATAAGGTCTGGGTGGATGATTGTTTCTGCAGTTCCATCGAGCGCGTTGGGCAATCCCAACGCCCGTAGGGCAAGGTGTGCTGCCTTCTGTCCTGATATCATCATGGCTCCAAAAGTTGGACCCTGAACAATAGAAAAACACTTCCAATTAGTATACTTCAATCAACAGGAGCATATCGAATGGAATGGACAACCATTTTGAAAAATTTTGGTTCCGTCGTTGTCTTTAGGTACGGATCTAATAGCTCACAACTATTTTAATACAGGAGTAAGTGGTGATGAGTTCACTGACCATCCTTGGTGCTCCATCAATTTCAGCAACTTCCATTCCGGTAACGATCATTCCAGGTACAACTTCTCTGGTAAGCCTAACAATCGCGTCTTCAGCAGCGTTCATGTCCAAAGCTTTCATTCCAGGAACACTGTTGATCATGCCAATGCTCCTAAGCCTCTTAACCCCTGTGGCGCCCATAGGACCGTCGTGGCCACAAGAGCTGACCACGACCTTAGCTTCCATAACATTGGGGTCCATGCAGGACTGTGTATCGTGGTTCTGAGAAACCAAAGACCAGTTAGTGACAACGCCACCGACTCTTCCGTTCTTCACGATAAGGTCCTCCGTTGCAACAGCATTGAAGAGCTTCACGTTTGGCCTGGCCAAAAGCTTGCTCATGATGGTTGAGGTGAACAAGGCAGCGTGTTTGATGACCACGTAGTCGTCTTGCTCGTCGTAGTCAATGCCTAGCTCGTTCAGGAAAAGATGCGCTGGCTTACGCACAACCATGGCGGAGAAGAGTTGTCCCCCTAGCCAAGCACCTCCACCGGGGCTCACAGATTGCTCAAGGATGGCCACCTACGCACATCAAGTCAATCTACATGAAACAACTTACAAGTACAAATTGGATATTGCAATGAGAATTATAATTTAATCAACGACAACTATAGCAATTAGAACATCAAATGACTTCATTGTGATAGTAGGCCGGGTCGTGTGTACTCGATTAAACTCATTGTTATCTATGTACATCCTACCCCTCTCAGACTCCACTTATTACACCGCATATATTTATTGTTGTTATCAGCTCAAGTTCAGCTTAAGATTATCTCAAAAGCAATTAAGCATATAAGCAACTATAATTTGCTAAAAAAAACAAAGCCCAAGGAGAAAAGTGTCACATGATTTATGAGTACAAGTAAAGTTGCAAATACTTTTAATAGGAAGAATAATGTCAGATGATTTATGGGTACCACCAAAGCTGCAAATGATTTTAATAGAACCATGTGTCTTCTTGAGCAGAGAATCTATTGAAAAAATGTCACCTTTTTATAATCAGAACCAATCCCAACTTTAAAATTCCCCTTTAAAGTACCTTTTGCCACTTAAAAAAAAAAAAAAAAAAAAAATCTCAGTCACACAAATAAGATTGTTTTAGACCAGAAACTTCAAAAATCATTCCTTCTTTTCTTAAACATGGTTGCAAGTCCGACAGTACCACATAAATTGAGATGAAGAAATACAATCAAGGCCAAAACACAGATTTCAAAAAGTCTCCTGTGCTTCTACTATTAATCGACCCTTATAGACTTAACACACCCATTAACAAAAATATTCATTAACAAAAATATTTATTAGGGGTCTATTTTCACTAAATTAGTCTTATTAATTATTTTTCAAAAATATAAATTACAATTTATTTAGTCGTTTAATGATAAGGATATTATTGAAAAAATATATTAAAATCCTCTTGATCAATCCACTAAATTAAAATAAATATTTTTAGAAAGAAAATCAATTAAAAAGAAGTCTCCCAAACCTTGATATAGTGTTAAGAGCACAACACATGACGTATGACGAACCCAATTATTACTATACATCAGTTTAACATGCAAAACTCATAAACTTTAAATCCTGACTAAAAAATTTTGATATATATATATATATATATACATGTAAAAGAAATAAAGCATACCTGAACGTTAGGGTTCTTGCTGAGTTCATAAGCACAAGAGAGACCAGCAGATCCAGCACCAACAATAACAACATCAGTATCAGCATAAGTGATCATATCAGTCATATACCTCCTTGTCATTTCTCTAGCAACAATCGATTCCTTGATCGGATTGAAACTGAAACTTCCAAGATCGTAAGGCGGCAGAGGAGAATCAACAGAAGCATACACAGACATATCTTGTTTAACAGATTTTACGAGGTTCAGTCTTGTCTGTGAGGAGATAGGAACACCATAAAAGGATGATTTGTTTGTGTCAAGGAAGTTTCTTTTGGTAATAACTGAGGAAGCTAAGGTGGATGCCATTGTTGCCATGGATATAAACTTTAGGTTTTTGGGAGTTTTTTGAGCTTATGGAAGTTGAAGGGAGGTGGAGGGAATATATATATATAGGAAGAATGGACAAGTGGAGAGGGATGGAGAAAATATCTGGCATGTATGAGTGTACATCTATCTAGATGAGTAACACTTGTAAACCATGCACTCAATGACGGAGCCACAATTTTCATTGAAGAATTTAGAAATAATCATACCAACTAATCAAACATATATTATACATACATAAAAATATTTTTAACACTATAAAAATAGTATATTTTCATCAAAGGGGTTCATACAAGGTGGTTCCGTCAGTGCATGCACTCCATACTCTCTGATGATGTGATGATATTTGACTCAATACGAAATTTAAAATTTTAATTATATTTATGAATTTAAAAATTATGTAGAGCACTTTTTACGTAATTGTTTTGTTTGTATGATTGTGTTTGATTGAATCCCAAATTTTTTACTTTCTGAATTTGTTATGTGACGATATTTGATTAAATACAAAATTTTAAAATTTTAGTATAATATTTATGAATTTAAAAGTTATGTAGAGCACTTTTTACGTAATTATTTTGTTCGTATGATTGCGTTTGATTGAATACGAAATTTTTACTCTCCAAATTTATTATATGACGATATTTGATTAAATGCGAAATTTTAAGATTTTAGTATAATATTTATGAATTTAAAAGTTATGTAGAACCTTTTTTATGTAATCGTTTTACTTGTATGATTGAATACGAAAATTTTACTTTCTGAATTTGTCATGTAATGATGTTCAATTGAATACAATAAAATTTTAATATTTATGTATTTAAAAATTATGTAGAGCCCTTTTTACGTAGTCGTTTTGCTGGTATGATTATGTGATCATGTTT
>NC_061117.1:223850527-223897749 GCF_002878395.1 Capsicum annuum | reverse complement strand
AAATCAGGTTTGAACACTACTGTAGTTGACAATGAGAACCGTATTGGCGTAGCGTGGTTGAAATGACAACTCGCTTCGAGAGCCTTATGTAATATGAAGGTGCCTCCAAAGCTTAAAAGTAAATTCTACAAAATGACAGTCCAATCCGATCGGCTATGTTATATGAAGCGGAATATTGGCCAATTAAGTATTATTTCCACATTCAAAAGTTAAAGATGGCGGAGATGAGAAGGTTGTTATGGGTATGTGGACTTACCAAAAGAGATAAGGCGAGAAATAAGATTATTCGAAAGAAGATGGAAGTGGCTTCGGTAGAGGACAAGATGCAATAAGTGAAGTTGGTTCAAACATATAATGAGGAGAGACATGAATGCTCCAGCTCAGAGGTTTAAGAGACCGACTATGGATAATTTTAGATAAGGACATGAAGCAGTTACAACTTACGAAAGATACGACCCCTTGGTGAAAAGGGGTAGAGGACGTAGAATAGAATAGTGGACTAGTAAGAGTACATTCATAATAGTACGAAAACGCGTTGTGTTTGTATTAGCGCTTGAAGTGTCTTGTAGCCTCGTTCACAAAATTTTCATCTAAGGTAGCAGGGTATGAATCACGTACACTCTCCTCCCCTCCCCCCCCCCACCATAAACCCCATTTTGTGGAAATACACCGAATATGTTTGGCATGAAACATATTTCCTTAATCTCGTTCTCCTTCACCAACAAGCCTGCCCTATCTATAATTTAACATCTAAAACACTTTTCCATACAGCCAAGACATGAGTCTGGCAAGCTCTCCATGCAATCCAAGAGGTATATGCATGTTCACGCATGAACGGTACACCCCCTGCAGCAGCATTCAAATCACAATGTGCCTACTACGACAGCGCTCAACCGAAGAAATGGAGCTAAAAGATACTAAGATTGAATAATCCCAACCACCTCAATACTAAAGCACAACACTAACTTTAAACTTAAAACCTGCAAATCAAAGATGATTCAAAACATCAGGATAGTATTGGGGCACGTAAACCAGAACCGCTACATACAGTAGATTCTAAGAGGCGCTAAAACGATCACCAACAACCCAAAACAAGGATCGCGTCTCTTGAGCACTCAATTATATCATCATTGGTTTGTGAAGTGCTTGAAAATACAACACGACTCATATTCAGACAGAACATAGAGAAGCAAATACAGTATTTATATCAAACCAGCAGAAATTAAACACTAGCAAGTTCAGTAGAACTGAATTCAGATAGTATCTCTGGCACCGACATAACAAGTATGAAACTGTGCAGCTGAGACTAATGAGAGCAATCAGAAACCATGAATTTTGATGTGCTCTTTCTTCACGATTCCAGCCTGCTCCCACAAAGACAAAAAGACGAAATGAGCAATGAAGTACAATAGTAGATACGTACTATAAAAACTTAACAGCGGAGGTCCCGCAAGAATCAAGATATTAACGAGCTACAGATTTGGTTGTGCTGTTAATTCTGTCATTGCCTGATCTATACCCCCGCCGCCCCTGATCAGTAAATCTTTAACAAGTGAGTCCAGTTCATACAGACTCAATATCAAAAGGAACACTTTATTAAAAGAGTTTCTGATTAATGAGCAGCTCACAGCCAAACCCACTTCGGTTAAAAAAACACGATTCAGGAATGACTGAACTAGTTAACGGTAAAAAGTAAAATAACAGTTGATGCATGACATGAGATTTTTACCATCTACCAAGGCAAGACAACCGTAAACTTGATATTGAATGAGCAAAAAGAAATGCTCAATCTGCCAAAAAACTCACCTGGACAAGAAATGTAGACACATTCTTCCGCTGGTCGCCCTGAAGTTGAATAACCTTCAAAAACGACAAAATACATAGATTAGTCATAGCACTTGCAATACTAGAGAGATGGACGTTAGAATGTGTAGTTGCACACCTGGCCTAATTCAGGATCCTGAACGACAGTACCATTGCAGCAGAACTCTTTCTTAAGATCCTTCAGTATCTTGTTGTAGCTGAATTCTTTCTTCAACCCCTGCACAGTTGTCAGGCTTTTCCTACCATTCCTTTGTTGTATACGGATGTGCACGTAATCTTTTGACCCAGCACCAGAGTTATCAGCATTTGCCTCGGCAAAGGGATCTACACAGCATGATAAAGCACCAAGACTGGTCAGGTAGAGAAGACAATAATATAACTCATATCCTCCGAACTAGCATGCTTTCTTTCTCAAACCTTTTCTGTCCTTGCATCTAAACTATTTAACAACTACACATGAACCTAAACTTATAACATCCACTGAAACTGAGGTACTAATTTGATAAGACGAGGAAATACACAAAATTGCACTAAAAGAGAACGTGAATTAGGGAGACCATACCAAAAGCGGTAGGAATTTGGACGTCGAGATCAGACATGAAACTTGGCTTAGAGTAGTAGAAGACAACAGGAGCGCACAGATCTCGAAACTTGGATGCTCAGACCTAGGCAGATGAAAAAAGTGTCCAGCAACTATCACCAGAAAAATAATACTAAGAAACAAAATCCACATCTCGAGAAGTAATAACAATCAGCAGAGATTATGTCATCATTGTACATACATAGCAAAAGCAAAGAAAGATCTACATATGCTTTAGCAAAGAAACAGTAAACGCAATACAGAATAGCAAATCCAACTTATAAACACACAAAATCAATAGCTAAATTGGAATTACATAAACTTTTACAACCAGAAACAAGCACAAGCAAACAAATCAATGCAAAAGATCCACTAAGCATCATAAATCAACAACTCTAGCATAGAGATCCCCAAAATTCCACCAATTCTTGGTTAAGAAATCTACTATTTATCACCAAAACATGTACTACACAAACACGCAACACCAAAAATAAAGATCCCAAAATGCTCCCAATTCTTGGGAGAAAAATCTAATAGAAAGGAAATACATACACAACACAAAAGATCCACTAACCATCATAAATCAACTTCTTCATCCCAAAAACTCCCAAAATTCCGCCAATTCTTGGTTAAAAATCCCGTCTTTATCACAAAAGAACAAGTCTAGACAACCCGACAACACTAAAGATCTACCAAGTATCATTAATCAACAAATCCCCAACATTCTCCCAATTCTTGGTTGAAAGATCTAATCTTAATTACAAAAAACAAGTACTACACAAACGCAAAAACACAAAAGACCGACTCAACATCATAAATCAACAACTCTAACCCAAGAATTCCCAAAATTGCACCAATTTTTTTATTTTAAAAAATCAAATCTTCCGTACAAAAACAAGTACTACACAAACCACAACACAAAAGATAAAGATCCCAAAATTCTTCCAACTCCTGACCAAAAAAAATCTAAACCTGTATTGCAAAATAAGTACTACACAAAAACACAACACACAAGATCCACTAAGCATCAATCAACAACTCTAGCGTTAAAAAATCCCCAAAGCTCCACCAATTCTTGTTAAGAAAATCCAATTTTCATCACAAAAAAACAAGTATTAGACAACCCCACAACACAAAAGATCCATTAAGCATCAGAAATCAGCTCTAGCCCAAAAATCCCACCAATTCTTGAACGAAAATCAAATCACAATGAACCACCAAGAACCATAACTCTCACCCAAAATTCCCAAATTCCATCAATTCTTGGAAGAAAAATCCAATCTTTATCACAAAAAAATAAGAACAAAAATCTAATATTAATTACAAAAACAAATATTACACAAAACACACAACAAGAGTTTTACTAAGCATCAGAAATCAACATCTCTAGCCCAAAAACTCCCAAAATTCCACCAATTCTTGGTTAAGAAACCCATTCTTTATAAACAAGAACAAAAATCCCATCTTTATTACACTAAGTACTACACAAGCACACAACACAAAAGATCCACTAAACATCATAAATCAACAACTCTACCCCTAAAACTCCCAAAACTCCAGAATCATGGCCTAAAACTCAAATCTTCATCACAAAAAACAAGTACTACACAACTCCACAAGGCTAATTCCAAACCAACAATCATAAATCAACAACTCTAACCCTAAAACTCCCAAAACTCCCCGAATCTTGGCATAAAAATCAAATCTTTATGAACAAAAAACAAGTACTAGACAACCCCACAAGGCCATTCCAAACCAACAATCATAAATCAACAACTCTACCCCTAAAATCAACAATCATAAATCAACAACTCTACCCCTAAAACTTCAAAACTCCACCGAATCTTGGCATAAGAATCAAATCTTCATCACAAAAAAACAAGTATTACAAACTCCACCAAATCTTGGCATAAGAATCAAATCTTCATCACAAAAAACAAGTATTACACAACCCCACAAAGCCAATTAAACCAACAATCATAAATCAACAAACCTACCCTAAAATCCCCAAAACTCCACCAAATCTAGGCATAAGAATCAAATCTTTATCACAAAAATCAAGTACTAGACAACCCCACAAGCCTAATTCCAGACCAACAATCATAAATCAACAACAGTACCTCTAAAACGCCCAAAAATACCACCCATTCTTGGCATAAAAATCAAATCTTTATCACAAAAAACAAGAACTAGACAACCCCACAAGGCTAATTCCAAACCAACAATCATAAATCAACAACTCCACCCCTAAAACTCCCAAATACCACCAATTCTTGGCATAAAAATCAAATCTTCATCACAAAAAACAAGTACAAGACAACCCCAAAAGGCAAATTCCAAACCAACAATCAAATCTTTATCACAATCAAATCTTTATCATAAAAAGCAAGAACTAAACAACCCCAAATAAATCTTTATCACAAAAAAAAAAGTACTAGACAACCCCACAACGCTAATTTCAAATCAACAATCATAAATCAACAACTCCACCCCTAAAAATCCACCAAATCTTGGCATAAAAATCAAATCTTTACCACAAAAACCACGTACTAGACAACCCCACAAGGGTAATTCCAAACCAACAATCAAATCTTTATCACAAAAAACAAGAACTTAAACAACCCCAAGCAAATCTTTATCACAAAAAACAAGAACTAAACAACCCCACAAAGCAAATTCACCAGATCTGAACATTAACAATCAAGAAAACAAGTGGATAATCAAGATTTTACCTGATCCGCAGATTAGGGAAGGATGAAGATGGTGGTGATTAAAGCAAACCCCAAAATCCGGATAAGTCTTTATGAGCAACAAATACAGAAAAAAAGTCAGTCAGTGCACACAAGAAAATACATAAATGTGAAATCAGCTATTTAGATATACTTGCCAACTTTAGTTTAGTCGGTAAAGAGGGAGCTAGAATACTCTGTGTGATGGTCTAGCGTACGCACGTGGATTGTTAAATTACTATCTAGTCCTCGAAAGTTTTTGTTATTCCAATATTGCCATTTAGAGCTCGTTTGGTTGGAAACAAGTTATTCCAAAATTAATTATCTCGACGTTAGTTATTTCGATATAAAAATAACACTACTATTTTGAATAATTTATCCGATACTTTATTCCAACCAAATATAAGATAAGGTCATCTTAAAATTTATGAAAAAACAATATAAATCCCAACAGTTTGAAACTTAATTATAGAAATTTTTGATATTTTATGTAACTAGTTTAGAGTACGTGCTTTGCACGTGTATATAGCGCGTTAATTATTAATAAATATATTTTAAAAAAATAAATTATATATTATTAAGTAAATAATATTTTTTAAAAAACATAAAATTATAAGATAAAAAATATACTTAAGCAAAAGCAAGAACACATGATAATAGACTCTAAAATAACTTAGATATTCATTCTAAACTAAACCTCAATAAAGTTTATATGACCAAGTTTATTTACTTTCAAAAGTTTCTTTTTAAAAAGTGAAATGTTACTTAAAAAAAGTATGAACATAATTAAAAAATAGTATACATGAATACTACATCTTTTTGTAGCTCATCTCACATTATTAGGTAAATGATAAATTAAAAAATATATTGTGTTCATATGAATTGAATTAACTTTCTACGCGAGAAGTATATTTTCCTTCAACTTGAAAGCAATTGATGTTGGTCGTTCATATGTATTATATATCAACTAATTTAAGGATAATTAAAAGTCGATGTCATTATTCTTTTTTCGAAAGAACTTCTATTAATTCTTAAAACATGTTATTTAGATAGCTAAGAAATGCTCATATAGTAGAGAAATTAATTTGTAGAAGCATTCATATGTTTAAAATAGAGGATAGGGGTAAAGTATGAATGAGGGAGAATTTCACGTAATTTGAAATAATTCATGTCAGATGGAAGCATGAGCTACACTGCACACTTGAAAGGTAGTAACAACATCATTTTTCACATTATCTTAGAGGCGGATTTAGAGGGGGTTCACAGGTGGCACGACACCTGCACTTCTCCGTTGAAACTCTATATATTTATATGTATATGTATCAGTTAATGTATAAATATAACCCTTGGCACCCACAATATCAATGGAATTGGTGGTGCAAGTGTTTGGAATAGCTCAGTTTAACTCCAACAGCATGGGTTCGATTCTCACTCAACACTGTATTTTCAATTTTTAAGAATGATTTTTAGCAATATACTTTTCTCTAAGAAAACATATTGTGGTTATGAAGAAATAGAACCCTTAACCTCTTCTTACAAAAGATTTGAAACTACCAACTAAGCAAGCCTTCATGTAATGCCAAGATTTTTTGATATATATAATTATAGTTTATTCTTTGAATATTGATTTCACTATCCGAAAATATCGTACGGAATATTTGTTACTGTTCAAAACAAGATGGCACCCGGAGTTTCCCAATCCTAGATCCGCCTCTGATCTTATATGGGAGCTTAATGGCTTGAAAATCAACCTTAAAGCGCTACATTGACTTGTCTCTCCACTTCTATAAACTTTCAACAAGAAAGAAACATTAATCAAATCTAAATAAATTACATATTTCATCAAAAAAAAAAAAAAATTACAACCAAAAATTGATTATATAGATTATCTAAATAAAGTTGCAACAAACAAAAGAAAAAGTAATGTAGATTACATGGCTTTATCATGTCAAATCGTATAAATTCTCAATTTTCACTTGTGTTTTCTTATAGAGAGTGGTTCCACTCAATACATGAGTCTTGTAGGATCAATTCCCCTTTTATATCTATTTTTGTTTTTACTAAAATATTATTCATCACTTAATATATTTTTCAAAATATTAAGTAGGTGTTTGACCATGAAAATTAAAATTTATTGAAGTTGTATTTGATTATTAAAATAAATTGACGTTTTTTTTTAAAAACTTTTATGAGAGAAGTTGAAGTGAAAAAAGGTGAAAACAAGCCACTTTTTCAAATACAATTTCAAATTGTATGTGAAATTCATACAGCCAAACACTACAATTTTCACTAAAGTAAAATTATTTTTTTAAAAAAGAGAGTTCTAAATTTACTATATATATATATATATTAAAAGAGTGATGTATTAAGATTTTTTCTATTATTTATTATTTCTTAAACCTATATGTCAAGTCAATAGCGGACAAATAATCTTGGAGAAAGTAATAAGTATGGAGCACACCACTTATGAAGATTATATACCGTTGAAAGAAATTAAACACTTGTGCTCTTGAAAAATAATCACTCGAGTGAACATAATGAATAGAAAACGATGTACCTCATTATTGCAAAACATTAAGAGTTTTTTTCTCATAAACTCACAGATTTTTTCCTACTATTATTTAACAAAACTTATACCATACGTCTTAATTTATATGATATTTCATCTCGAGATTCAAACATGTATAGGTTTGAACATAACTTTTCATATTTGTTTTAAATATTTTGAGCAATTAGTTATTGTGACTTACAGTACTTTTTACGCAATCTTCTAATATATAAATTTTATTTCAAAAGAATATAAAATTCATGATCAAACACACTTTCTTTGAATCTCAAAAGTTAAATATGCAACATAAATTGTCCAAATTGGGCCAAAAGGAATGTTTTTCTCCATAATTTTTTTCAATCCTTATTTGCAATTAATAGGCACCAATGCCACATCTAGAGTTGCACATCTTCCTGAACCAATAAATTAACATGATCAAACAACATTTTCATTCCAGAACATAATATTTTAATAGGATGGAAATTCTACAAAAAGCATTACACAAGAACAAAAAAGATTATGAAGACAAAACTATGTGATTCATATGGTTGATGATACTTCAAACTTTACATATTGTTGACTGTTCTTCAGAGTCAACAACAATACAAAATCTTTGAAGATTTAAGTCATTAAGATTCATATTTTTCTTATTAAGAAAACACAGTACTTAATAGTGAATATGTCTAAACAAGAAACATTCATCATGCTTAGTAGATATTGATCCCTTCTGTTAAAACTTCAAGTCCTACAATGCCATGTGAAAAGAAAAAAAAACTTTGAAGAATTATATATAGATCTTGTATTTGTGTTACGAATCTCGAGCGATGTCTCTGGTGGTCTTTAAAAAATAACCTCTTTAATTTCACGAGGTAGTGATAAGATGATCATTGATGTTGTAAACCGTACAAATTCTAAAACTAAACAAAGAGAACAGAGAAAAAATAATGCAAGTATCAATTGATAACAACAGAATCCTAACTTTTATAATCAAAGCAATACCACCTACACAACTAAAACAACCGGCATTGATAGGAATCCTAATTTTATAACTTAACCAATACCTAAACAAAGTAGACAACTCGACTAAAACTCCTAAATAAAGAAAAACCCAAACAGGAAGTTCATATATCACTTTGGCTTTGAATTTCTACCATTTTGAACGTATGTGGATAAAATAATTGAATGACAACATCAGGATGTATGATAAAAAACATTAACTTCAATTTCGAGCGAGGTCATAACCTAGCAAACATAAATTGTGACAATTAAAAAATATGAAGCAATTAAAACAACCAAAATATGGACTATGAGACCTGAAGGATAGTTTTAAGACTAAATATAAATGGAGAGTATGTGTGCACTATTTCGAATAGTTCAAGGATAGTTGGCCCTTTTTCGTTCAAAGATTAACACAATTTTGACTCATTTCTCTTAGCTAGGCCTTGTCTACATATCAAAAAGTAAAATAAGACACCAAATAAAGTTAATGGCAACTCAAACCAATTAAGTTGGAAACAACAAATCGCATTATATTTTAAGTCTCTAAACAGTAGAGCGGGAATTCAACCATAGAGCAGGAATTCAATCTTCCATACAATTTGCATGGGCTATCCTTAACTATATCATCAATGGCGAATCCACCACCTCCAAGTTTCCAATATCTCTAGAATTCAAAGCCTTAATTACCAAAATTGCTACCAAGCAGTAGGCATTGGCTGACTTTGAAATTACTTCAATATCATATGAATTCTCAAATTGTAACCCTGCAAACATTGAAACTAATACAATAAAAAAGTTGATGAAGAAAATCTAAACAATATCATATAAATTTTCAAATTGTAGTCACCACAATATATTATGTAGACACAAATAATACAATAAAGAAGTCGATGAAGAAAATCTAAATAATAATATCATATGAATTTTCAAATTGCAACCCTGCAAACGCCACAATATATTTTGCTGAAACTAATATACAATAAAAAATCGATGAAGAAAACCTAAAATTATATGTGGTTTTATAGAAGTAGAGAATTCATAAACTAAAAAGGATATAAATCATCAATTTTAGGGAAAACCCAATTTTTTTGGCAAAGTCACATACAAAGGTGGAAAGAGACGATCCAAAAATATTTTCACCGATGTTGCTATCTTTTTTCCTTACAAATATGGTATATTACATAGTTTTATGGTATATAATTCAAACAAGGAAAGGTTTAAGGACTAAATTTGAATGAAATGATAAAAGAATGATACTCTCATTTAAGATTTATGTAAGCAAAATCCTACCAATAATGTATTATTGAATTGACAAATATACCTAGTTGAAATTACAGGACTAATATACCAAATAATTTTGAATTTTGTTGAGCCAATACACGAACACAAAGACAAGGTAAATCCTTTATTTGTCTATCATCAAAAAGATAGTTGAAATTAAAATTGTAAGTTACAACACATCTGTATCTATTTATAAATTATTATATCCTCGTTGGCTCACAAGAAATTATATTATATAAAAAAAACGAATTCTTTGAAGAATTTCATCAATAAGTATAAGAATTGAGCAAGATCTAAACTGTTAGTTCAATTAGTCAATGATAAGCTGATAAAGCCAATATAGAATATGTAACTATGCTTTTGATAACTAGTTGAAAATGCTATATACACTGAAAGGTTTCACAACATTCAACATGACTACACTACACTACACTTGAGTCGAGGGTCTTTCGAAAACAACCTCACTACCTCCACGAAGTAATGATTTGATCACCGTACATTCTACTCTCCCCAGATCACACTGGTAGAATTTCACCGGATATGTTTGTTGTTTCTCCATCCTAAAGTAAAGTTCCCTCACAAGAGGTCAGCAAAAGCCAAAGGTCTGTCAAAGGAGGTAAAGCATATGCATTTCTTTTCTATATTATACTACAAGAGTTGGTTTGGTCATGGGATGGGATGGAAATGACATAACAAATTTCTCTAGGGTAATTTGATCATTATAACAAATTTAATTATTTTTTGTGCTTTGACTTTGAAATTTTATAAAAAAGTTTGAACAAAAATCCATTATTTTCTCTTTAATTACAAGCAATGCCATAATAGAAATTTAACATAATGTCATCACACATATTTCCACACATGTGGGCCCTCTATCTTCCATTTATTTTTCAATCGTATTTATCTTTTTTATTTTTATGTATAAAATTATTTCAAATATATTTAAGTAAATTGATTAGTAGGATGATAATTTATTGTAAAAATTAATTATAATTGATGCAATTAAATAAATTTAAAATTATTTCAAATATATTTAAGTAAATTGATTAGTAGGATGATAATTTATTGTAAAAATTAATTATAATTGATACAATTAAATAAATTTTATTATTTATTTAATTTCGTATCAAACTTACAATTTACTTTCTTTCTTATTTGTTATTACATTTTCACCTAATTTAAATTTTTTCCTAATATATTCAATCGTAATTTTACTATATCATCTCTAATTAATTATTATAGCCATCTAAGTATCATATTACTTAAATTGGAGTAGAAAAAGTTTTACACAATAATTAAAAATTTAAATTATTTAAAAAATATTATTTTTCTTTTCTTTTCTATTTTATATATATATATATATATATAGAAGAGGTGGTTTCGACCACCTCTTGTAAAATTACCAAAACATCCCTCTATTCTTATTTAATTATATATCATACCCCAATATATAATAATTTCATTGTTTCATCATAATAGTTTAAATATTTAATATATTTTATTCATTTATACTAATTAACTATAACTACATATTGGAAGTAAAAAAATTTTATTTATTTAATTGGCTATCATGTTCAAAACTAATTTATTACCACAAATAACAATAATTAATAATTTAAAATATTTAAAAGACATATAAAAATTTTATTGACTCTCATTATTTTAGTAATGCCACATAAGTTGAGATAAAAGAAAAAGAACTGCAAATCATAATAATTAATAATTTAAAATATTTAAAAGATATATAAAAAATTTAGTTGACTCTCAAAATTGTATCAAAGTCACAGAAATTGGGACAAAAGAAGTAAATATATTATTTGATAATTACGTAAAAATTATTATAAATCGCAATATTTAACAAGTTAAAATATTTTTTTAAAAATAGATAAAAGTTCTATTCAACTCTCAAAATTTTATCGGTGTAGACACCTAATTTTGTCCCTCCCAAGTCCAATTTTATCCATTTTTTAGCTCACCACCCTCACCCATGTAATTTTCTCTCCACAAAATGACAAAAAAATAACAACCCAACTAATTTTATCTTATCATAACAACCTACCCAATCAAAGGCTTCCACCTCCCTACCCACTCATATTTTTTATCCCTTGGAGAAGAAAA
Organism: Capsicum annuum; assembly: GCF_002878395.1. Classification (NCBI taxonomy): domain Eukaryota; kingdom Viridiplantae; phylum Streptophyta; class Magnoliopsida; order Solanales; family Solanaceae; genus Capsicum; species Capsicum annuum. The sequence continues at coordinate 223,885,670 of NC_061117.1, read as the reverse complement.
CAACAAAAAAAACATACAGAGATCACACCATAAAGGGGAAACCATTTTTTTCTTTCCAGGATCTTCCCCATTTTTTTCTCTCTCACAGATCACAATAACAAGCAACAACACTCTCAATTCTCATAGAGACCCTCACTCACCAGAAACCATACACCACATCACAACAAATCACGGACAGAAAAGAGGACTCCATTTTTTGGTTTCTTCTTCACGCACAACAATGATAAGATCAGACACGTGAAGAGAGGATAATGATTGAGAGAAAGAGAGAGTCACACAGAGAGAGAGAGAACGCAGGGTTTCGGGAGTGGTTTACTGTTTCGGCGATAAATTCACCGGAATCATCTTTAGTCAGCCGTCTCCGATCGAAAACGCATCGGAATCGTCTTTAGTTTTCTCCCTTTCGTAGTTCGCTGGAGCTTCGGGGTGACGGGGAGGTGAATTGTAAGCTGTTGAGATCGCCGGAGCTCCGGCAACACGAATACAGTGATTCCAAGCCACCGTCATCAAATCCATCGTTAACGACAGATCAGCGACCAGTTCCGGCGACCAACACTTCAAAAACAGCTCATGCCGCCTAGAAATCAACCGAAATCACTGAACTAGCCGCACCGCCAGTCCAGTTTTCTCCAAAATTCGGCAATCCACTTCCTTTCCTGTTACCGTCGGTGCTCACCGGAGCTCCGATGAGTCGCGAAACATCGCAAGAAAATAGGGGAGGGGGTCGTCTTGGGTATTTTGGGATTCGAGTTCGAGCTTCGTCCGTGGTTCATTGGTTCTGAGGCTCCCGTGTTGAAATAAGTTCAATTGGTCAAATAAAAGCCCCAATTTAAGGTCCATCTCTTTATCTCATTCTTATCCTTAATTAATCTCGACTTTTCTCTTATTTTATGCGTGATGTGAATGATGAATGTCGAATGATATTGATTGGGAATCATTGAAATATTATCGTTGATTTGTTATGTTGGAATATTAGTTGAGAATCAATTTGGGGTGGAATGGATAAATCGCTAAAAGGATGAATAATGATCAATTTTGATTTATTGTTGTTTGGTTTAATTTGGTTTAAGTATGAATATTGTTGAACACGGTAGTAGCATGATTAGGTCGTTAAGTCGATAGGCAAATTCTAGGTTTTGGGGTAGGCAACTCATAAGATTCTAATCATCAAATGTGTAAATATTTGTGTTGAGTGATTTTTCCTATTTTTGTCGCATTAAAAATGTACTCATTTGGTCGGGGAATGCCCCGAGGTATTTGAATTGATTTATCCGGGCAATGCCTCGACATCTCATGTACCCGAAGGATGTTCGTGATGAAGGCCCGAAGCATCGAGGAAAGCATTGGAACATAGTTTAGAATTAGTGTAGGTTTACTTTTCAGTACCTTTTTTTATTTTCGGTTGTAATAATTGGACTGAACATTATATTTGGGATTTGTTTTGTTTCGTGTGTTTGATTGATTGTTTTATGTGTTTTGTGTGATTTATACATTTGTAATGTCAAAAATAGCCGATACACTCCACCAAGCGATCGTGGTCGAACCATGGGATCGAGGGATGCCTAACACCTTCCCCTCGGTCAACAGAATTCCTTAGTCGGAATCTCTGTTCGCGGATCAGTTTATAGAGTCAAAATCGTTTTGAAAAAGGATATTCAAGGGTGACTTGGCACACCCGATTTATGCCAAGTGGCAACTTTGAATAAAAAATGTAAATAATCCTTTTTCGAAATAAATTTTCATTTTTTGTCACTTAAATAATAAAAACTCTTTCAAACTTAAAAATTTAATCTTTTTCGATTAAAAAAGGGGTGTGACAATCGGTGCAGCATAAACCATGACAAAATAAAAAATTATCTTAATTAATTGAAACTAAATATTTAAATTAAATCAATTTTATTATTTTAATTAATTTTTATATAGAAATTAATCTTTTTATTTATCTATCTATTTTAGTAAATTTAAATTTTAAAATTATTTTTTTCTTATATAGAAATACTAATATTTAAACTTAACTTTAAATTTTTAAAGTACAAAATTAATAAATTTAATTTAATAAAATAAATTTCTAATGAATATTTTCTTAGAATTTGTGTTGGGTCAATACGTATCAAGTTAAAAAGAAATAAATAAAAATATATAGTAAAATTTTATTATTGTGAAAGATAAATATAATGCACTATCCAATAATGTTTAATAATATCATATTTTGGATATGCAAATATAGCATCCCGTATTTAATTAATATACTATTCCGGTGAATTGTCGATGATTACTATTGGATATGATAACATTATATTAATTTTTATAGTAATAACATAATCAATCGCTCTTAATTAATTATTATGAGTCATCTAGGTATTAAGAAAATAAATAATATTTAATGAAAAATAAAATAGACAAAAATTCAAAATTAACTCTTAATATTTTAATTTAAATTTTCGTCTTTCGAAAGATGATTTTACTATATCACTTCTTATTATAAGTCATTTATGTATTAGAAAAATAAGAATAACAAAATGATATGTCAACATAAAATATTTGATGGACGATCAAAATTATATTAGTGCCACATAAATTGGGACGAGATAAAAAAGATATAAAACAACATATATTATTTGAAAATGAAATAAAAAGTACTGTAAATAACAATAATTAACAAAAAATTAAATAAAAATTGACTGATTTATACTTTAGCTGCTTCAATCGTGATTTTAATGTACATTGATGTTTAAAGAGGGTAAAATGACAATGAGATTTAAAGAGGATACATGACATAATGAGATTTAAAGAGGATAAAATGTATGTAGTAAAGTGTGACAAGAATAAAGCATGAGTAAATTTTATTACTATATTTTTAAGAAATTAAAGAAAAGAAGTATAAAGATTATTTGCAAAAGATTTTTTCAAACTAATTTAAATATAAATAAAATAAATTTGAGTACAAAAAATGTGTATCTATCACAAATTTACTATCAAGCACTTTAGCAAATGTTCTATGAAATATGTGTAGCCATCTTTCTCAACTTTTTACAGCTCCTCAATATTAATTAACATTTTTCTATTTTAAAAATAAAATAAAGAAAAGGAAATCTCAATTCTCCCTTCTTTATTATGTTAAAAATAATAATTAAACAAAACAATAGGGAATGTATCGTCAGAGGAGAGGATCCTTTTTCGATTAATAGTGTGCTGACTTGAGTAGTGTTTGCTGGGAGGATCCATGTCAAGGAAAGATCTCTGATTGAATGCTGGATCAATCCACGAGATCTTCTGCAAGAAATGCACTTGGCATCGACCCACTCCTGCATTTTTGGACATGGAACTAATATTAGAAGGATAGAGGAAAAAGAACAGTTAAAACTGTTTTGTCTCCAACTGTTGGGGCATCCTCTGGCATGCTGCACCTCAATAGATGATCAACACTCCCAACAATAATTGCATAGAACTCTGCTTCCTAGAAAAATCTGAAATCATCTGCAGGCTCCAATCTGGGATAAACACCATCAGCCAGGTTCTGCTAAAGTTTTCTCGTCAAGATTCAGAAATTCTCATTTGGAGTTCCCATTCAGATCAAGGTAGTCCGAAATGCACCCTATATCCCAAGAAAAAACTGTGAACAGTGCCATATTAAATTGCCTCGTACTTGCTACTGAAAGACTAGTAAATTTCTTATAGTTCTCTTGCTGCACTTCTAGTTCGTAAAGTGTGCCTTGCACGATTGATCACAAATTCATGTAAACTTCACACGCGGGGTCATGAAGTAGCTTTTTTGAGACAGTAGATCAATGGTTCCAGCAGCAGGAAGACTTGAAAATGCAAAGCTAGGAGCTCCAAGGCGTTACTGAATAAATCTTAAGCTGGACTGCGAAGTAACAAAGCCAGGAATGTACTAGGCACGATTGCCAGAAGCCCAGCAGAGTTGATACCAAAGAAGAGAACAGACGTAACATAGCGTTTTTTCTTCTACATCCTTCCATTTTCAGCTGCTTCACTGCAGAGATAAACTAATGGTCTTCACGAAACATCTATGTCCTCAAGAAAATCACATTCCACCATCGAGGCATAGGCCAAGGTGAAGGTGATCACCTTCCACACGGATGCGGTCATCCTCAAGCGGCTTGCCAGTAAAGAGCACAGGTCTGGTAGATTCCCACCTTGTGCTGAATCTTGATGTTGATGCCGTCAGTCGTGCTGAAATTTCCAACCTTCAGTCAGTTAGGGTCTAGACACAAATCAAAACGCCACTACAGAGATGGAATACCAGGTGCCGCGTTGATTCCTTCCAAGTGCTGCAGGCCAGAGTGTAGACGCGATTCAACTGTAATAACCAAGTACTGATCCACGCTGAGATGTTAATTAGAGCATAGACTACTTCTTGTTTCGTTTTCCAGACAAGGTGTCGTTACCAGAGAAATCCACTTAACCTGTTCAGTCTATTGAATTCTCTCCCTTCCCAAACTTTGTTAAGAACTCTCCTCATTGGGACTCTGGAATTGTGGATATAGTTTGGAGGCACACTGGGCTACATGGATAAGTCAACTGTAGAAGAGAATTTTCTTTCCAGGATGATTTTGGTGAAAAGTCCAGATAAAACGGTAATTGGCTCCTCAGTTTCTGAATCTCTTCCAGCAAAACATCCCTCTCACCTAAGTCAAAGAAGTTACTATATCTCTCTAGCTCCTCTTGAGCTGCTCTTAGTTCAAGTCTCTCACTAAAAACTTCAGGATGATTCTCATACTTTGTCTTCAGAATCTGCAGCAAATAACAAATGCAACATTGATTAGGGGAAATATAAATATTCCGGAAGACATTTTAAGGTCAGAGTTAGGCTTTGTGCTCATGAATCAGTGCCAACAACTCATCCTCGATGAACTTTCCTTTGGTAAAACTCCACCCATATAATTCTCAAGGCGAATGAACTTATCTTCACGTGTTTGTCTGATTATAGCATTGCATTCTCGTTCATGTTTGTATTGCTGAATCTGCATTGGCTGCAAAGCATGTCAAACAGATGAGGAAATAATGAAAATTAGCAGGTTTCGAGAACAAACAAAACATACAAACGGTTGAGTTGCGTGATTTCAGACAATCTCTAAGCTCTTGCACTAATATCAGCAGCGTTGCAAGCAAATCTGACTGAGGAGCGCCTCAAAGATGTACTTTCTCGATGAGTACTAATAACTTCAAGTCCCTGCTGAAGAATAGCCACCAAATGTTCAGTTGAAGTGGAACAACTTCTGTTTCTTCGAAACCCAAATTGTAGAGCTAGGCGTTGCATCAACGATACAAAGAACTCTCTTTTTAGTCTCTGAAAGCATACAAACAGTAGACACCCAACAGCTGCGATACTGCAGAACATGTTGCCCCCCCTAAAAGGGCTTCTATTCATTACCTTCCTTATTTGACACAAAGAATGAGCACGTAGTGAATACTGAGTTCACCGGAACAAAATTCTACCTCAATAATAAGCAAAAAAATATCAAACAAAACTCAAGCTAGACTAATAGCCCCTTGTCATCAATGGACTGACAAAACGCGGTGCACCACCCTCTAGCACAATAAGCAAAAAAATAGGAAACCAAACTCAACTAGATAGACTAGTACCTTCAGAGACCCCCTAATCATCAATGGACAGACATAAAGCAACAACTTGGAGTAAAGCATGCTTCCTAATAATGATTTCTGCAACAAAAAAAGGCAACTACTATGACCATCCTTTATCCTTTCTTATCCTGACTTTCTAAGTTGAAGTCCTTCCATGCGCGAGGAACTGTATGAAAGTGAAAGGCATCATTGGTAGGCGGCCAAGTGAACATTCCTGGGTGATTGAAGATAGGTAGGCACAGTGAATCAATTCGACTTAAATAAAATAAGCATTCAAACCTGCAGTTGAAACAGCTAAATCAGACGAGAGTAAACTGCCTAGACATTAGAATGAATGTCACCTGAACTTCAGTGTCACTTGTCACAACCATGTACATCTAGCACACGTGCAGTTGGTTGGTCCTTGTAACTTGCTGGAAAAAGGATAGGAGAGAAGAGTCGTCCCATGAGCTCCCGAACAACACACATCAGAGGAGAACAATCCAAAAGCTTCCTGATAATACACAATCACGACAGCTATACCAGTAAATATCCGATGTTAACATTATATAGTAGGTAGAATCTTGAAAATGGAATCCCTATGCGAAGGAAAAGAGATGGGGAAGGCTCGTGCTCCTTCAACCAAGCAGGCATTTGCAGCTCTCCATTAGTTGGTTGTCATCCAGGCATAATCTGAGATTACTGTCATAAGTTCCATTAGTTGAATCATCTTACATTTCGTGCTAGGTTCTTTGTTCAGATTCTGATATTTTGATTCATTAATTTCCATCCAAATACAAATCATATGAGACCTGTACAGCTGCTGCTGCCTCAGATTCAAATCAATTTTTCATCAACACCCATCCACCTCAGATTCAAATCAATTTGATTCATCAACACCCATCCATCCATATAAAGATGATGCCTTAGATTCTTGGCCCAGATTCAGGGATCCAGATTATTTTGATTCATGACGCCGCCCAAATCCATGACGCCGCCCAAATCCAGATCATTTATCATGCACGAGCTGGTTGATTATTACTAAAGAAGTGATTTGTCATTGTTGCCGTTAGAAATTTATACGTACCACTTGTTAGTAGAAGTGAAACTTGTTGCTTATATATATCCGAAGACCTTCTCGGGTCTAATTGTATGGACAAGAGGGAGGGAAGAACAAGATGGGAGTTTTAACAAAATAAATCACCACACACACAGTTGTATCATGTTTTTCTTCCCAAAATTTTCAAAATGAGTTGGCCTTCCCTCGATGAGGAGGCAAAGGGGCAATGAAACAGAAAAGTTGTCCACACTCATACAATTTCCTTAGGGATGGCAACCATAATATGAGCTCCATAAGCCGTAATAGCAATTGCAGAAGTGCTATATTGAACGAAAAAACTCGTCAACTGCCATATGAAGAGAAACTAAGACCAAATCTTCATTCACACATTTTAACCAAAGAGGAACAGAAACACAAAAAACACGGATCATTGCAAACACAAGACACCAATAAAAGACCAATCTTTATTCAAATATAAAAGAAACACAAGGGAACAGAAACATAAAAAGACATGGATGATCCTTTTGAGACCATCATTGCAAACACATATAACCACCACAATGGGCGACGAAACAGAACCAACACGACAACCACCAACAAATAGGCATCATCTTAAAAACCACCACGGAGACGGAGGACAAGGTGCAGAGTGGACTCCTTCTGGATATTGTAGTCAGCCAAGGTCCTTCCATCCTCCAGCTGCTTACCAGCAAAGATCAACCTCTGCTGGTCTGGTGGAATTCCCTCCTTGTCCTGAATCTTAGCCTTCACATTGTCAATTGTGTCGGAGCTTTCCACCTCGAGAGTGATGGTCTTTCCCGTGAGGGTCTTGACGAAAATCTGCATACCACCACGGAGACGTAGGACAAGGTGAAGGGTAGATTCCTTCTGAATGTTGTAGTCAGCAAGGGTACGCCCATCCTCGAGCTGCTTGCCAGCGAAAATCAACCTCTGCTGATCTGGGGGAATACCCTCCTTGTCCTGGATCTTGGCTTTGACATTGTCGATGGTGTCGGAGCTCTCAACCTCCAGGGTAATGGTCTTCCCAGTGAGGGTCTTGACAAAGATCTGCATACCACCACGGAGACGGAGGACAAGGTGAAGGGTGGATTCTTTCTGGATATTATAGTCAGCAAGGGTGCGGCCATCCTCCAACTGTTTTCCTGCAAAAATAAGCCTCTGCTGGTCTGGGGGGATGCCCTCCTTGTCCTGGATTTTCGCCTTCACATTGTCGATGGTGTCGGAGCTCTCAACCTCGAGGGTAATAGTCTTTCCCGTGAGGGTCTTAACAAAAATCTGCATACCACCACGGAGACGGAGGACAAGGTGAAGGGTACTCTCCTTCTGGATGTTGTAGTCCGCGAGGGTACGGCCATCTTCTAGCTGCTTTCCGGCAAATATAAGCCTCTGCTGGTCTGGGGGGATGCCCTCCTTATCCTGGATCTTGGCCTTGACGTTGTCTATGGTATCTGAGCTTTCCACCTCCAAAGTAATGGTCTTCCCTGTGAGGGTCTTAACAAAAATCTGCATACCACCGCGAAGACGGAGCACCAAGTGGAGAGTAGACTCCTTCTGGATGTTGTAATCAGCTAGAGTACGACCGTCCTCCAACTGCTTTCCGGCGAAGATCAACCTCTGCTGGTCTGGGGGGATTCCCTCCTTATCTTGAATCTTGGCCTTGACATTGTCGATGGTGTCGGAGCTTTCCACCTCCAAGGTGATGGTCTTTCCGGTGAGAGTTTTCACAAAGATCTGCATCTGCAAACAACAACAAACCAAACGATCAAAAAACGAAAAAAATTCCAACTTTAAGGCTTTATCAACCCTAAACGAGAAATTAAACTATTTAACAATCAAAAACAACGAAAAAAACTCAAATTTTAGCGTTTATTCAAATCCGAAAGATGAAACTGAACTTAACAATCAAAGCAACGGAAAACTCAAATTATAGGGCTTGTTAAGCTCCCATACAATGAAAAAAACACAAGCTTTTCCAGATCGAAAACAATGGAAAAAAAACCCTCAAATTTTAGCCCTTCTTCAGCTCCTCCCAAACAATTGGATAAAAAATCGCGCTTATTCAAGTCCGAAAGATGAAATTAAACTACTTTACAATCAAAACAACGGAAAAAATCAAATTATAAGACCTTTTCAACTCCAAACAATGAAAAAAAAACTCACATTTTAGGGCCTTTTCAGCTTAAAACAAAATGGAAAAAAAAAAAAAAAAAAACTCAATTTTAGAGGGCTTTTTCAGCTCCGAAACGATCGAAAAAAACTCAAATTCTAGGGCTATTTCAGCACCCAAAATAACAAATTAAAAAAACAAAAACAAAACATTGATGAAAATTTCTAACCTTGAACGAGAAATTTGAAGGCAATTGAGACAGATTATGAAGAAAATAATTGAATTGAAGATGGATAATCGGGGGAATCAAGGGTTCGTTTTATAGCTGCAATGGCCGACTCAAGACGAAACGGCCTGAAGGGATAACGAATAAGGTGAGGACACGTGTTATAATGACGTGTAGTGCACCAAAACAACAAGCCAAAGATATCTCTTTCCTTTTGTGTGGTGACGAAATTTCCAAGGCTCCTCTCTCGAAAAGGCTAGAATAATTGAGGTAATTTGGAAAAAAAAAAAATCCAAAAATTGATTTATTTTTATTTTAGTTGATTTTTTAATTTAAAATATTTATTTTAATTTAATTATCTTATTTATAAAATTAAAAAAAGTTTAATGACCTTTTTTATTGAGTAAATTTACCGACTTGGTTATGAAAATAACTTCTTTTCATGATATTTAAGTATTTGTGATATTCTTATTGTTCTAATAAAAATTATAAATTGCAACCAGTCAAATTTGTAATCTTATCTTTTATAATGATATTTTTCTATTTGTACATAAAAATCAATCCATTTGAATAATGAATTGTTCATTTATGTCTTTCATTATCATTGTGAAAACGCAAGGTGCTTACTATTCAATTTGGGAATTTGTAATTGACCAAAAACTTGTTTCATTCTTATCAAAAAAAAATAACGTAAAAGAGAAATTGACTTGATTAAATCAGATTTTATAGAAGTAAATAAAAAAAATTAAATGCACCAACAATGATTTAATAACCAATAGAGTAAATCGAAAATCATAAAATTAAGATTTAAATATCAAAAAGTATAATATAATATATTAAAATTTTTATAAAGTGCGGGATACAAAAACAAAAATCGAGTAAGTACAGACACGCAATTTCACCTTACATATCTGCAAAAGAATCGAAGATTAAAAATAATTAGAAATAAATTTGATCAAATGATTAGTTCCTAATCTTCTTTTCTTTTTCTCTTACTTTTTTTATTTGAAATTTATTTCCTCCTTTTCATTATTTAATTAGCACTATCTTCTTTTCTAAAAGCAAACAGTAAAGGAGTAGTTGAACTAGAATTTTATAATTTTTCCCTTTTCTTGTAATTTTCACCCAATATTCCATATTCACATTAAAATTCATCTTAACAAAGTAATTTCTTACGTATTAATAATATTTGAAACTCCAAATTTTAATTCACAATAAAAGAGTATTTATATTCGAGAGTAGTTTTGCTTCTTTTTGTATATGCAGTGTTAGTTACCCTATAATTTTGCACTACAATATTATTTTTATATGACTTAATTCATTATTTTTTTATCATACCGCAACATTTTTATCAATCCTAGTTCATATAATAATAAATTTTAATATTAATAAATTGCTACTATGTATTAATAATTTTATTCTATAAAATATTGAGAATGTATTTAATAAAAACCATCAACGAATATGGTACAGTGGATGGAGTTATTCTTCTCTTAATCGGAAGTCTTGAGTTTGAATTATAGGTACAGAAAAATCTTTGATTAGAGCGCTATTTTTATTGAATGTAAATTTAAATTAACCGAATTTCAACATGGTTATCAAATATCGAATGAAATTTAAAAAATAATATATATATATATATAATACTAAATAATATTGAAAAACATATTTTAGGTGCAAATTGCTTTTTTGGTGGAGCGTTTACGTTGGGAGTGGCATAATTGACCTCTTCTTCAAAAGTAGGGCTACTTATCCATCCCACTTTCCCACTTGTTTTTATTTGTTTATTTTCTCTGTGTTTTTTTTCAACTACCCCAATTTCATTTTACTATACTTGATTATGATATTTTTATGCACCTTTTTAATTATTGTATTGTATCATAAAGAAAGATTAAGATTCTCCCTTTCTTTCTTTTTATCTTTTTTTTTTTTTTTTCTTTTTTTTGTGAGTGGTGCTTTTCCAAAAAGCTAGAAAATGCATATCCATTCAAGTTGGGCACGACACTTTGGGTGTGTTTGGTACAAAATATTTTTTGGAATTTTTTTTTTTTTGTTTAATTGTAATTAAATATTGAGAAAATATTTTCTATAACAGTTCATTTTTCTTCATTTGGGGGAAAATGTTTCCTTCATGGGTCAAGGAAAGTCATTTTTCAGAAAGTGACAAATGTGACTTCTGCCCCCACGCTCACCCCTCTTCCCCACCACACAACACTCATATTCACATTTTTCGAAAAGTTCATATTACTCAAAAATATTTTTTACTGTTCTTTGCTTCAATTTTTTATTGTTTGAAATAAGAAATAGTGAAGCCCGAATCTTTTTCTTTTCCAATGTTCATTGAATGTATTGTTATTTCAGTATGTATAGAGAAAGACTTACCTATGTTACTTTTGCTAATTGCATATTTCATTTTGTCATCGACATAGCTTGTTTCACAAGATTGAATAAGCTTATCATTCCGTTGTATTTCTATTGATTGTAGTATCTTGAGATTGTCCTAACAAAATATTGAAAAATATCTCCTATATTTGCTAATTAGTAGTTGATTAAATTTACTGATTGTAATATTTTAGTATTCAATATTGATATTATTTGTTATGCTTAATTAGTTCTTACAAATTGTTGAATTGTTAGAAACACTGATATACTAGTTAACAGTTAGTAGTATTTTCTAAAAAATATTTTTTCACTCACCAATCAAACACTAGAAAAAAAATTCTAAGAAATATTTTCTACTCACCAACCAAACACCATAAAATATTTTTCAAAAAATATTTTCCACTCGCCAACCAAACATGAGAAAATAAGTAGAAAACCAACTTATTTTTCAGAAAAACATTTTCCATCATACCAAACACACCCTTTATGTAGAAACGGTCTAGTTGATAAAAGTGTCCACGCCCCTGTATATATGTGGTGCTAAAACATGGTTCGATAAGCTACGGTATATATCGAATTAAAATTTTTGATAATGTGATTTTAATATTATGATATTTGATATGATATATGGTATATAGTTTAAATTCTTTTGGTATATGGTATGATATTTGGTATTTATAAATGACATATTGCAATACAGAATACCGTATCGAGGTGTGTAACTTTGGCTGCTCTATTTTGACTGTAATGTCTTTTTTTGGGTAATTGATTAACAAATAGAGTTGTTTATATTCCTTCCTTTTGAATATATATTTCTACATGTGTAATGTATAATTTCGATACAATTAAGACGTACTTTTGAAAATCGAAGGAATAATATTCTATATATTGTCGAATTTGAACAAACTATGATTATTGATTGACATACCGTAAAATATCAAAATCAAACATTAAAATATCGAACCACACCAAATTAACATGGTGTGGTAATGGTATAGTATATTTAAAAATCGATTATCAAAATTATATCGAAGTTTCACATACTGTATCATACCATGTCATACCCATCCTAGTGACAAGTTATCATCTTTTTTCTTATTTCTTTGATAATAGAGCAGGCTATTTTATGTCATCGATTATATAAGTTCATATGGGCAACTACTGACATATAAATTGATATGATTTTATGCTATATTTAATATAGAGATAATACTCATAAAAATATCTGAACTTTGACTGTATTTTCAGTTGAGCATACTGAACTTTAAGGGGGTCCTATTACCCCTAATTTTTTTGTTATATTTTAATGGCATATATCTGCCCACTTGAAAACGTGTAAATCTGAGGATGGCGCGTGTATTACACGCGCTAATACACGTGTAAAAACGAGATTGACCTGTGTATTACACCACCAGCAGCCAAAACTGGGTATAAAGTTTCAGGGGGAATTAAATTCACTTTAAAAAGTCTAAGAGTGATAGGATGTCACGAACCGAATCGGGGCTCTAGCCGTGACGAGCATCCCGAACCATGATGGCCCGAAACACCCTTATATATCTAGTAATCATGCACAATATTCATAAAATAAAAGATAATGCTGAAATTTAAAATCTGAAATGGAAACATGGTCATAATACTGAAACAAAAAGAAATGCGTCTGAATAACAATGTCTGACTCAATCTGCGAAATCTCTACTCTAAACTAAACAAGCTATCTGAAAACTGGGATAAGGCCCCCAGTAGACCAAAACATAACCAATAATAAAAGTCTGACATGACTAGGCCTTCTGTATAATAGAAGGCTCACCACTGTAGGATTCGATCTGCAATCTGAAAATATCTACTGAGTAGCTGGACCCTTAGACTGTGCGTCAGAACCTGGAAGGAGGGGGGTCAGTACAAAAGTACTGGCACGCAAAGCAATCCAAAATAGAGTAATTGAACATATATATAATACATGAGAGCAAATTTTCATCAAACATCATGCATAAAACAGTTTCTGAAAAACACATGGGCACTTTCTCAAAACATGTAACCTGTCTGTAAATCTCAAATTCTGATCTGTATATTACTTCTGAGCTAGGTGGTATCCCCTACAAGTCTGATATTCCACGGGCGATATGGAATCCGCCATTGACTCGGCGGGAAAGCCTCCAACCCAAGTATACCGCAAGGGTTGGAGTTTCTGAATCTGATACGCCACAAGGCTCTAGGCGAGTGTAATATATAAACCCGGATCAGCAAATCACAGTTTTGGGCAAAGAGTTGTCTGAACTCACGCCTTCTTCGGGGAACCACCTAAGCTCCCTTTATGCCCTATTTTAGCCTTTTTGAACATGCATCATTCTGAAGTTCTAAAATATGCAAATCTGACAAAGTCTGATTTCTGTATTAGTCTGTGTCTGTCATGGCATTTTCTGAGTTTGGTATCGTCATACCAACACTTGCAAGTCATGATTTCTGAGCCATAATACATTAAGCTAAATCTTTCATTTAAAGCATAGCTTAGACCACCAAAAACATGCAACTGATATAGAAGATTTTATGTTCTGAAACTCAAGTTAAAATCATGCAAAAACTTCATCAAACATATGGTGGTCTAGTGCCTTTAGCAAATCTATGCACTCTTTCATTATATGCATTATAAACATTAAACATTCATGCTAAATTTCCTCTTTAGTGATTTAAAACCACCTTTAAATCATAACGAGAGTTCAACCATTTCATATAGTGCTTTTCAAGAATGCCTTGCAAAACAATTCATATGCTATGAAAAAAATTTTGAAAATTCATAATAAGAGGGAATTCATCAAAAGTCATGCTCTCAACAAGAATTCATTCTTAAATACATGCTTTCATACATACATATTCTCAAATTATTTTGGGGAAGGTCAAAAGACTAAAACAATGATGTTAAAACATCGAATTCATGAATATAAACATAATTTCAAAACCTCATTCTAAAACATGATTTTTCTATGCCTGTGAGAGTTTAGGAAAACCTCGCGTACCTCGAATCACGAAGATGATGGGTGTGTATTGAAGCCTACGTTCTGGGAATTCCAAATATGCGATAAATCTCAGAATTCCACGGTCGAATCTTGAGTTATATGGGTTTTAAGATTGAAACCCTTGAGAGTTTTCTTGGAGAAATTTGATGAATATGGTGATATTTTGGCTCTAGAGGGATTAAATCCCGTGTTTAAGTTGATGGGGTAGCGGAAAATGACTAAAACACCCTCAAATGTTCGGGGATTGAAAGCTAAAAATTGGGCACCCCCGCGACTGCTGCCCTGCTCTGAGAGGCTTTCTAACTAGGGCGACGCCTTGCTTAGAGAGGCTCTCTAAGCGGGGCGGTGCCCCCTTATCGCGGAGAGCTACTGTTTTGCCAACCCAAACACGACCTTAGGCTCGTCTAAAAATTTCGAAACTCCTCCGAGACGTACTACAACCTTGCCCTATCACAACGCAACAAGAAAATCTAAAAATGAATATCGGGAAGGTTGAAAAGTCATATCCCGAAGGTTGTCAGCTAAGAATGAGCCTAAGTCTTCCAACACTTAGAAATTTTTTTTTCATGATTTCTAGTCTAGAGCCATACTACTAGGAACTAGTATATGCACGATATTTTTTGGGGCGTGACATTATCCCCCTCGGGATAATTCTTCCTCGAATGATGATGCAGAATTACTGTCAGGCACGATATCAAGCATACTAAGGTACAGAAAGAAAAGAACAATAATCGTACCTTCTATCTCCTCATCCATCGGATCAAAAAGATTCGGGTATCTAATTTCATGTCGTTTTCTAATTCCTAAGTTGCTTCTTCCACTTTCTGATTTCTCCACAATACTTTTTCTGAGGCTATCTCCCTGCTTCTTAACTTTCGGATCTGACGATCCAAAATCACAACAGGTTCCTCCTCATATGATAAGGAGTCCGTCACTTCGATCTCTTCTACCGGCAACACCAAAGAATAATCTCCCCTGCATTTTTTAACATGGATACATGGAATACCGAATGAACGAAACCCAAACTTGGAGGCAATTCTAATTCGTACGCCACACCACCTATGCTTTTCACAATCTAGTGTGGTCCTATATAACGAGGACTCAACTTACCTTTCTTTCCGAATCGCATAACTCTCTTCATGAGAGAAACCTTAAGGAAGACCCAATCTCTAATCTCAAACTCTAACTCTCTCCTCCTAACATCGGCGTAGGATTTCTGACGACTCTGAGCTATCTTGAGTCGTTCTCTAATAAGCTTCATATCTTCCATTGCCTGGTGAACAAGATCAGGCCCAAACATCTGCATCTCACCTACCTCATACCATCCTATCGGAGGCCTACATCTCCTCCCATACAAAGCCTCAAAAGGTGCCATCTTAATACTGGAATGGAAACTATTATTATAGGCGAACTCAATCAATGGCAAGTGCTCCACCCAACTACCTTTAAAATCAATCATACAAGCCCTCACCATGTCCTCAAGAGTCTGAATGGTGCTCTCAGCTTGCCTATCCGTCTGAGGGTGTAATGTTGTACTTAGATTCACCTGGGTACCTAGACCCTTCTGAAAAAATCTCCAAAACTGAGAGAAAAATTGAGTACCACGATCTGATATGATAGATACAGGTGCCCCATGCAAACGGACCACTTCTGCAATGAACAACTTAGCATAATCTTCTCCCGAATAGTTAGTCCTAACAGGCAAAAAGTGAGTTGTCTTAGTCAGTCTGTCTACGATTACCCAAATGGAATCGTATTGGTTTCGGGACTTCAAAAGTCCTTTAATGAAATCCATATTGATTATTTCCCTCTTCCACAAGGGCAAAGCCATCTCTTGGGAAGTACCTCCTAGCCTCAAATGTTCTACTTTCACTTGTTGGCAATTCAAACACTTAGAAACAAAGTTAGTCACATCTTGCTTCATATTATTCCACTAAAACATAAATTTCAAGTCATGGTACATCTTAGTAGAACCAGGTTGAACAACATACCTCGAAGTGTGAGCTTCGTCAAGAATTCTCTTTTGTAAGTCATCTACATCTGGTACACATAATCTGCCCTGAAACCTCAAAATACCATCTCCCCCAATTTCAAAGGACATCACTTTCTGTTGACCCACATCTCTCTTGATCTGCATCAAAATAAGATCTTCAACCTGCTTCTCCTTAACTTCTGCACAAAGGGACGACTTAGCTATCTCATGAACAACCACCCCTCCATCTTTGGAATCTAAGAGTCGCACTCCTGGATTTGCAAGTCGGTGAATATCCTTCACCATCTCCCCTTTTCCTTCCTCCACATGAGAAAACTGCCTATGGATAGTCTGCTAAGGGCATCGGCTACTACGTTCGCCTTGTCCGGATGGTAGTGCAGGCTTATGTCATAGTCTTTCAAAAGTTCCAACCACCGCCTCTGTCTGAGATTTAATTCTTACTACGAGAAAATATACCGCAGACTCTTATGGTCAGTGAAGATATCAATGTGAACACTGTACAAGTAGTGCCGTCAAATCTTAAGTGCAAACACCAAAGCTGTTAACTCCAAATCATGGGTGGGGTAGTTCCACTGGTGCACCTTCAACTGCCTAGATGCATAAGCCACTACCTTACCATGATGCATCAACACACAACTAAGTCCCACACGGGACGCATTACAGTAAACCACAAAACCATCTACACCCTCGGGAAGAGTCAAAACAGGTGCAGTAGTCAATTTGTCTTTTAATTTCTCAAAACTATTCTCACACACATCAGACCACACAAACTTTGCCTTTTTATGAGTTAATTTAGTGAGTGGAGCAGCTATGGAAGAAAAAATCTCTACGAACATTCTGTAATAACCCGCCAAACCCAAGAAGCTCCGAATGTCGGTTGGAGTCGTAAGTCTGGGCCATTTTCTCACTGCATCAATCTTTTGGGGATCCATTATAATCCCGTCACTAGATACAATGTGTCCCAAAAAGGCAATGGCACTCCGCCAGAATTCACATTTGGAGAACTTAGCATATATCTGATGATCCTTAAGGGTCTGAAGGATGATTCGAAGGTGATTGGCATGATCCTCCTCGCTCTTGGAATAGATCAGAATATCATCAATGAACACTATGACAACAAGTCTAGAAACTGACGGAATACTCTATTCATAAGATCCATGAAGGCTGCAGGGGCGTTAGTCAACCCGAAGGACATAACTAAGAACTCATAGTGACCATATCGGGTTCGGAAGGCTGTTTTGGGAATGCCTGGCTCCCTAACTTTCAACTGATAATAACCCAAATGAAGTTCTATTTTTGAAAAACACTTAGCACCCTGAAGCTGTTCAAAATCATCAATCCTAGGAAGAGGATATTTGTTTTTAATAGTGACCTTATTCAGCTGACGATAGTCTGTGCACATACGAAGGAAACCGTTTTTCTTTCACACGAAAAGTACAGGCGCACCCCAAGGAGACACACTGGGGCGTATAAAACCCTTATCTAGGATATTTGCTAACTGTTCCTTCTACTCTTTTAGTTCTGGAGGAGCCATTCTATATAGTGGAATGGGAATAGGAAGAGTGTCTGGCAACACATCAATACCAAACTCTATCTCCCTATCAGGTGGTATTCTTGGGAGATCATTCAGAAAGACTTCTAGGAATTCTTTTACTATAGGAACAGACTGAAGAGGAAGACTTTTGGCATTGGAGTCCTTAACTCGGATAAGGTGGTACAAGCAACCTTTAGAAATGAGTTTGCGGGCTCTGAGATAGGATATAAAGTGCCCTCTAGGTGCTAAAGAATGTCCTTCCCACTCTATCACTGGTTCATTCGGGAAATAAAAAGTAACCCTTCGAGTCCTACAATCTAATGTAGCATAGCACGAATGGTGTCAATCCATTCCCAAGATAGCATCAAAAGCAACCATATCTAGCTCTATGAGATCTGCTACCATATCCCGGCTACCAATAGTCACAACACAACCCGTGTACACCCTCCTAGAAATAATAGAATCCCCCACCAGGGTGGAAATAGAAAAGGGTTCAGAAATCACACTGTCCTCAAACCCGAAACCAACAACCATATAAGGGGTCACATAGGATAAAGTAGACTCGGGATCAAGTAACACATAAACATCACGGGAAAAGATTTGTAACGTACCGGTAACAACATCTAGGGAAGCTTCCGCCTCCTGGCGATTGGTCAAAGCATATAACCGGTTGTGACTGTTCCCGGCAGCTGATGTGGCGCCTTTTTGAGGTGGGGGTGGTGCCGAAGAATTTGCCTGAGACTTTGCTCCACCAACATTCTTTCTAGTAGAAGGACATTTCCTCTAAAAGTGACCCAGCTGACCACATGAATAACACACCGACGAGCCCAACTGATACTTTATCGGATGATTTCTACCACAAGTCTCACACCACAGAAAAGTACGATGCTGCTGAGCCACACTACCCTGCGACTGAGTATCTGGTGCTCTGAATCCATGATGAGTCTGAAAACTTTGAGATCGTCTGTCTGCTGATGGTCGGGGTATTGGGGCGCTGGCAATAGACTGCGCATTACCCCAATTCTTCTTTTTTTGCCATTTATTTCCCCACTTACCGCCCTGAGGTTGACTGTGACTCTGGTCGGCTGAACTGGCTCTTTTCGCTTGTCTTTCCACCTCCCTAGCTTCAGAGATCTTTTTCTTTTTCTCTTCTACCTGCTGCATATGGACGGTCAGCCTAGCAAAGTCCAACTTCTTATTAAACATAGTCCCCCTGGCACTCAAGCACCAGGTCATCAGAAAGGCCGGATGCAAATTTCCTCATCCGGGCTCTCATATTACTAGTCAACTCTGGTGTATAGCAGGCTAGTTTATTAAACTTCAAAGTGTACTCCTGGACACTCATACTGCCTGCTTCAGATTCATAAACTCTTTCGCTTTGGCCTCCCTCAACTCCAGAGGAAAAAGTCGATCAAGGAAAGCTTCTAAAAATTTGCCCCAAACTGTGGGCTCAGCACTCTCACCTTTTGCATCCTCCCAGTCGGCATACCACTGATTCGCAATATCCTTAAGCTGATAAGTTGCTAGTTCCACCCCTTCAAACTCATCCACATGCATTACCTTAAAGATCTTTTTCATCTCATCCACGAACTCCTGTGGATCTTCCTCCACCTTGGTGCTAGTGAACTTAGGTGGGTTCATTTTCATAAAATGTCCGACCCTAGTAGCCTATGACGTAACAGATGCAGACCCAACATCTTCTGATCATTGAGCCTGGTTAGCTACCAACTGTGTCAGCATATGAATAGACGTCTGAATTTTGCATTTGAAATATCTCTCTGAGCAGTCGAGGAACGGTTGACATTAGTTTGCGGAGCCCGAGGTGGACTGGTCGGGACTAGAGGGACTCCCAAAGTAGGGACAGGTTCTGGAGTGTGAGCTCTATTATGGGTCCGCATCCCATAGGTGGGACGGACCTCATCTGCCTGAGCATTCTGATCGATGATACGACTTGAAGGTATAACTGTGTTTCTGAAATACAAGAGATCATTGATTAGGGGACAGTTCAGACTCTGAAGCACGAACTAAATCATAAAGAAGGGAAACATTCCTAAACGCCTGGTAGCCCCCTACTTATAAGTGTGGCGCACTACACACCCATAAACAGGACTCTACCCAACGCAATTTTGCAAATACCCTGGGACCATGACCGTGCTTTGATACAAAGTTTGTCACGATCCGAACCGGGGCCCTAGCCGTGACGAGCATCCCGAACCATGAAGGCTCGGAACACCCTTCTATATCTGGTAATCATGCACAATATTCATAAAATAAAAGATAATGTGGAATTTAAAATCTGAAATGGAAACATGGTCATAATACTGAAACAAAAAAAAATGCGTCTGAATAACAATGTTTGACTTAGTCTGCGAAAGCTCTACTCTGAACTAAACAAACTGTTTGAAAACTGGGACAAGGCCCCCAGTAGACCAAAACATAACCAATAATAAAAGTTTGACATGACTAGGCCTTCTGAATAATAGAAGGCTCACCACTGTAGGATCCGATCTGCAATCTGAAAATATCTACTGAGTAGCTGGACCCCTAGACTGTTCCTCAGAACCTGAGGGAGGGGGGTCAGCACAAAAGTACTGGCACGCAAAGCAATCCAAAATAGAGTAATTGAACATATATATAATACATGAGAGCAAATTTTCATCAAACATCATGCATAAAACAGTTTTTGAAAAACACATGGGCACTTTCTCAAAACATGTAACCTGTCTGTAAATCTCAAATTCTGATCTGTGTATTACTTCTGAGCTAGGTGGTATCCCCTACAAGTCTGATATTCCACGGGCGATATGGAATCCGCCATTGACTCGGCGGGGAAGCCTCCAACCCGAGTATACCGCAAGGGTTGGAGTTCCTGAATCTGATACTCCACAGGGCTCTAGGCCAGCGTAATATATAAACTCAAATTGGCAAATCACAATTTTGGGCAAAGAGTTGTTTGAACTCACGCCTTCTTCGGGGAACCACCTAAGCGCTCTTTATGCCCTATTTTGGCCTTTTCTGAACATGCATCATTCTGAAGTTCTAAAACATGCAAATCTGACAAAGTCTGATTTCTGTATTAGTCTGTGTCTGTTATGGCATTTTCTGAGTTTGGTATCGTCATACCAAGACTTGCAAGTCATGATTTCTGAGCCATAATACATTAAGCTAAATCTTTCATTTAAAGCATAGCTTAGACCACCCAAAAACATGCAACTGATATAGAAGATTTTATGTTCTGAAACTCAAGTTAAAATCATGCAAAAACTTCATCAAACATATGGTGGTCTAGTGCCTTTAGCAAATCTATGCACTCTTTCATTATATGCATTATGAACATTAAACATTCATGCTAAATTTCCTCTTTAGTGATTTAAAACCACCTTTAAATCATAACAAGAGTTCAACCATTTCATATAGTGCTTTTCAAGAATGCATTGCAAAACAATTCATATGCTATGAAAAAAAATCTGAAAATTCATAATAAGAGGGAATTCACCAAAAGTCATGCTCTCAACAAGAATTCATTCTTAAATACATGCTTTCATACATACATATTCTCAAATTATTTTGGGAAAGGTCAAAAGACCAAAACAATGATGTTAAAACATCTAATCCATGAATATAAACATAATTTCAAAACCCCATTCTAAAACATGATTTTTCTATGCCCATGAGAATTTAGGAAAACCCGGCGTACCTTGAATCACGAAGATGATGGGTGCGTATTGAAGCCTACGTTCTGGGAATTCCAACTATGCAATCAATCTCAGAATTCCACAGTCGAATCTTGAGTTATATGGGTTTTAAGATTGAAACCCTTGAGAGTTTTTTTGGAGAAATTTGATGAATATGGTGATATTTTGGCTCTAGAGGGATTAAATCCCGTGTTTAAGTTGATGGGGTAAGGGAAAATGACTAAAACACCCTCAAATGTTAGGAGATTGAAAGCTGAAAACTGGGCACCTTCGGGACTGGCAGGGTGGCGCCCTTCTCTGAGAGGCTCTCTAACCAGGGCGGCGCCTTGCTTAGAGAGGCTCTCTAAGCGGAGCGGCGCCCCCTTATCGCGGAGAGCTACTGTTTTGCCAACCCAAACACAACCTTAGGCTCGTCTAAAAATTTTGAAACTCCTCCGAGACGTACTACAACCTTGCCTCATTACAACGCAACAAGAAAATCTAAAAACGGATGTCGAGAAGGTTGAAAAGTTATATCCCGAAGGTTATCAGCTAAGAATGAGTCTAAGTCTTCCAACACTTAAATTTTTTTTTTTCATGATTTCTAGTCTAGAGCCACTATAATAGAAACTAGTATATGCACGATATTTTTCGGGGCGTGACATAGAACCCCGCAAAGTTCAGTATGTTCAACTGAAAATTAACTAAAAATCCGATTAAAGTTCAGCTATTTTTGTGAGTATTATCCCTTTAATATAGTTATTATGTTTGAATTACTTATAAATCATATCTTATCAGTATGATTCAAAAGGTATAAACAAAAAAATTAAAATTGTAGAATATAAAGTCTATGACAAATCATTTGAATTCATGTTACACCCAATTTGTGACACGTTTAATTATTCACAAATCACGTCATTACTCAAAAATACAAACAAAAAAATTTATATAGCATGTGGCATACAAGTCATGCAAAAGAATTTACTTTATGTAATATTCATCTTTAGTGTAATCTTGCAAGTGACCGCCTTAGAGAGGGTATGATATACACGGACCTTAACGCTAACTTTGTAAGACAGAAAGGTTGTTTTCGACAGACCCTCAAATCAAGATAATTTACTAGCATTTATCGAAAAAAATACATGAAATGTACCATATGATCTCAATTTACAAAAATGATGGCAAATGTAGGCTGAAGCACACAATACAAGTTCCTTCATATGAAACAAAAAAAAAAGGGCAGCCCCGGTGCACCAAAGCTACAGCTATGCGCGGTGTCCGGGGAAGGGCCCACCGCAAGGGTGTATGTTACACAGTCTTACCTTACATTTCTGTCAGAGGCTGTTTCCAAGGCTTGAACCTGTGACCTCTTGGTCACATGGCAACAACTTTACGAGTTACTCCGAGGCTCCCCTTCATATGAAACAGTACCATCATTTCTTCAAGTATACCTGTAAGGAGAGTTTCCCCCTTGGAATTGTACCAAAGAATAATATGCACCATATTTTCCTATAGAAAGTAGCTCAGAATGTGAGCCTTGTTCTGCAACTATTCCATCCTTGATGACAACAATAGAAGTAGCTTTCTGTATTGTTGATAGGCGATGAGCCACGACAATGCATGTTCGTCCAACCATCATTTTCTCTAGTGCTTCTTGGACCGCGCTTTCAGATACAGTGTCAAGTGCGCTAGTCGCTTCATCTAGTAACAGGATTTTTGGGTTCTTGAGTATAGCTCGGGCGATGGCTATTCTTTGTTTCTGGCCTCCTGATAGTTGCACTCCTCTTTGTCCACATTGAGTTTCATATCCATCATTCATCCCACTGCATCATCGCAAAACTAAGTGAGTGAACGTTAAAAGTTTTATTTAGTAAAAATGACCTTTGTTATGTATATCTGACCTAATAAACTCGTGAGCATTAGCGAGGACAGCAGCCTTTATTATCTCAGATTCGCTGGCGTTCTCATTTCCATATGCAATGTTGTCGTAGATAGTTCCTGCAAAGAGAGTTGGTTCCTGGCTAACTAATGCGATCTTTTTTCTCAGGGATCTCAAGTTGTAGTCTTTTATATCCCTTTCGTCGATACAGACTGACCCTTTATCTGGATCGTAAAATCTTTCAATAAGCCCAATTACAGTTGATTTTCCACAACCACTTTGTCCAACTAATGCTACTGTGGTTCCTGCACTTATCTTGAGGCTTAATCCTCTGAAAATGAGTTGGTCTGGTCTTGATGGATAAGTAAAGAATACTCTTTTCAGCTCTACGCGTCCCCTTATTTGTGTTCTCATTACATCTATTGCTGATGAATGATCTGGATTAATCTCAGTGTTTCTATCGAGGATTGCAAAGACTGAACCTACAGCATTCCTTCCTCTAGATATATCTTTAGTCATGCTTCCTGCCTCGGCAATGGTATAAGCAGTGAAAAGCAGTGCTAGAAATGCTTGAAAAAGTTTCTCGGGGGATATTTCCCCTTGTGACAGTAGCTTGCCGCCGTACCAGTAAGCTAAAGCTGTAGAAGCTGCGGCTAGGAATTGAGAGCTACACAGGCCTACACCGGCATACCAAGATTGTCGTATGCTTTCCTTTCTCGGACCTTCTAATGTGGCTCTAAAGAGCCCTACTATCCTCTTCTGAGATGAGAAAGCGGTTATAGTTCTATGATTGATAACAGCTTCACTTGCTAGTTGGCTGCCCTCTCTTTGAGCTTTCTGTGCTTTACCAGACATGCTCTTCATTAGTACAGTTCTCCCGTAAAAGCTCCCAATCAGCAACGGCTGAGCTGCCATCATCACTAAGGCCAACTTCCATGTTAGGAAAAGTCCTAATGTATAAGCAAATGTTGCAGCAAAAAATGCTTGAGCTAGCAATGACATGCGATCTCCCACAAGGGAACGGACCATGTTTGCTTCAGTTGATAACCGAGCACATATGGCTGCACTCGTGTTCTCATCTTGATCGAACCATTTGATCTCAAAGGTCGTAAGTTTGTCAAGCAGCATCTCCCTTATCCTTCTGGTTAGCCTTTCTCCCATGACAGCAAAATTATAGTGTTGCATAAGATTCGTGAAGAAGTTGAAAACAGCAAGACCTATGAATACGAAAGAATAGATCCTCGCGTGGGATTGGATGGAAGATTTATCTGGTCGGAAGTAAACAGATATAACTGCCCCAACGCAGTAGGCATTTATTGGCTGCACAGCTCCTGATCCTATCGCTCCTATACATCCAAGCAAAGCTCTTCCCCATTCAGGAGCATTCATTTGAAGTAAACGGAATTGCGAAGGTGATGGATAAGCCTCTTTTATGAAATGGTTATCATAACTGTCATAGGATTCTTCAAACTGAACGGAGTAAGGAGCTGAGAATGGTGCACTTCGGGAAAATGCTGGGCTAAACGGGTACATAACTGGTGTAGCAGCTGCACTAGAGATCATGTTGAATGGACTTTGAGGGGTATTAGTACCTTTTCGATAGCTACTTCTTCCACCAGTCTTTTGGCTAGGGGTAAATGTAATGGCAACATCATTTAATGTAGCTAGTTGCTGCAACTGCACCATTTTGTAATACTCTCCACCTTCTCCGTCAGTCATTTGCATAAGCTCCTCGTGTGTTCCAGACTCTATTACTCTCCCTCGTTGAAGAACCACTATCCTATTCGCCATTCTAATGGTGGACAGACGGTGAGCTATGACAATTGCAGTTCTTCCCATAGATGCATGATCGAGTGCCTCTTGTACAACTCGCTCAGATTGTGAATCAAGTGCACTTGTAGCTTCATCAAGCAACAGGATTTTTGGATCTCTTATCAAAGCCCTCGCCATGGCGATTCGTTGCTTTTGTCCTCCAGATAACTGCAGTCCAAATTGTCCAACCTGCAACATTTGAAGGGCACTATTTTAACAATAGGACAGAAAACAGTAAGACTTATTACAGTCGTGGTTCGGTAACTTGTCCTTCAAAGTTCTGATCAATTCTTCTGTACTTTGAAATGTACCTGAGTTTCATATGCATCTGGCAACTTGATAATGAAATCATGAGCATTTGCCGCTTTTGCTGCTTTCTCTACTTCTTCCATAGTTGCTCCCTCCTTGCCGAACAATATGTTCTCTTTTATGGTTGTTGCAAAGAGAATTGGTTCTTGATTAACCAGGCCTATTTGGGATCTCAACCACTTTATATGGAGTTTCTTTATTTTGTGTCCATCCAACGAAATATCGCCTTCAATGGGATCATAAAATCTCTGGAGCAATGAAATGATTGTGGATTTCCCCGAACCACTACCCCCAACAAGTCCTGTAGTTTTTCCAGGTGAAATTCTAAGATTCAGGCCTTCCAAGATAGGCGTATCGGGCCTTGAGGGGTAACTGAAGTATACACCATTGAATTCGATTTCTCCTCTTACGTATGACAATGCTTTCCCCTTCTTGTCTTCAGTGTCAATCGCTGGCTGTCGATCAATCATCTCTGTTATCCGAATAGCAGCAGACTTTGCCTCCGTGATTGCTGTAAGATTCGGAAGAGCAGATAAAACATTTCTGCAAGCATTAATCAACATCATTTCCAGCACCATATAGAGACTAAAAGCATGAGTATACAGGTAAGAACTATATTGCTCAGACTCTCCAAAAATGCACTTCTTTCGGAGGATTCAACACCTACCTAGTGAAATTTTTTGAAGAGTCCGAGCAACATAGAGTACAAAAACTTACAATCCCGCCATAAGAACATTGAATCCTGCTACAAATACATCACCCCCTTTTTCTCCGTGTTTGCTGACTAGAATCGATCCGAGCCATGCTTGGAAAGCCCAGCTAATATAAACCATTCCCAAGCTACCTAACAACAAGCCTCTAGCAAAGCCTTGTTTAATTCCGAGTTCCATAACTTTCTGCAACGATTGGCTGAACTTTTCGAGAGTTTGGTTCTCAGCCACATAAGAATATAATGTTCTTATTGAAGAGATAGCTTGTTCTGCTATTCCTCCAGCAACACCATATGACTCTATCATCTGCATTCCTACGTTCATCATCATTGTCCCGAATCCAAGTCCAGGAATGATGAACATTAAGGTGAATGGTATCGCTGCCAACGTGATCTTCCATGAGAGTAGAAACGCAAAGATATGACAGAACAAGAAGGATGACATGTAAGCCAGACAATCAGGTATCTGCATCAAAACACAATCTGACACATATCAAGCAAAGGTACAACATACTGATACGTAAGCAAACACAACCACTTTCAGCTCACTCCGACTTGCTATAAACAGAAAGGGTATAGAAGCGGGATGGCATGGAAGAGAAGATATACCTTCTCGCCTATGGTGATTTGGATGGTAGTTGAATCAGCTGAGACAGTTGAAATGACTTGATAAGTAGTGGAAGATTCAGTTGCCTGTGTGTCGAAAAATCCAACTTCTTGCCTCAGTACAGATTTTAGGTACTCTAATCTCATTCTAGATGTTTGCCTTTCTGCAGTTCTTGCCCAACACAATCCTTCTGCAAATGTTTCAACATGTCATGTTTCGGAAGAGGACAACACACAATCACGAAAAAAGAAGAAGAAAAAGGCGGATTGCGAATCCAAAAGTTGAAATTCTAGCCTCTTATAACAATCTCAAGTTATAATATATAGCAGTGATAACCAAGTTCACAGTCAAATAATCCAAACACAAACCCCTCGGCCCAATCTTGAACCTGGCTCATGCTTAAAAGAGGAGTCCATCCTTCTTCAAACAGATACATACAAGGTCGAGACAAAAATTACTGAATTCACGTGAACTCATAGATTACACTGTAGATCCACTTATGTGAAAAAACATCATATTTAATGAACCTTATCTACACTTACCAACAAAAGCAGCCAGTCCAACTCCAATTGCAACATAAAGTAGCTTGAGAGAATTCTACAATACAATGACAAGAAAACAGTTACTCTTTAACATGCATGTTTAGAAGTAAATAGTAGAGTAGCAATCATTGTCTCACCTTATTAACTATCTTCATAGAAACAGAACTACTTAGATTTCCATAATCATTAATTACATCACTAAGCACAAACATCATTAAAGGTATCTGCAAACCATCTCCCATACTACCTAAAGTACCAAACAACATTAACAACTTATCTTTTTTATCAGCAAATCTAAACATGCCTCGACCCTCATTATTCCCCATTATTTTCTTACAAAACACACACAAAATAACTCTATAATCATATTGGTTTTTATAACATGGAAATGACCAATGCCAATTGGATTATTAGCTAATGAGAATATGCAATAAGTTTATATTTGCCGGCTTGTTTGTTGTTAGCCTTAACTTAACAATGCTTGTTGGTATTGGCAATTCCGGCAGGACAATGATAGCTTTCTTAGTTCTTATCATGACAATATTATAGTCGGGAGCGGATTCAGAATTTAACGTTATTAGTACTAAACTCGTATTTTTTTAAAATTATGGATTCATATACACTATTTGTTACACTTTCAATTCACTTTTTTCACGTAATAAATGTATGCTATTTGTCGAAAGTATTAGATTTATCTGAACTCGACCTTACATTCTGATGAGAATATTTTGCTAGACCTAAGATCTTCACATTTCACACGTAAGAGATCTTCATTTTTAACTTAAGTACATTAATATACTTAAATGTTGTATTTTAACATATAATAATAAAGTAATATGCTTTGTTTTCTATGTTATTATTTACAATTTATAATAAGCAATAGTGTACATTTATTACTAATATGTTTTTCTAAAGTGAATTGGATTCTTGAAACTTGGCCGGACTAGTTTAGAATCATTCTCCACACGTCATTTTTAACAAATTCTTTTCTAGAATTTAATTAAATCTAAATTCTTTGTCCATTATTGTCAATATATGACTGTACATGGTGGAATCTGGGCTGGACAGATGGACGAATTATAAGATGACACTTGGCAGGAGCGAGTTGTAGAGAAGTCGATAAGGAAGGGGTTTGGTACGAAGTCATATGGAGTGGAGAGTCAAAAGGGCTAATTTTTTTGAGCAAAACTTGTAAAGGAAACACTTGATTTGAAAAGAAATCAAAGGGGATAAAAACGCTGGCGGCGGCGGCCAGCGATTTGTAAATCGCCTGGTGTCTAACGATCTACATAATTTTTTTTTATTATTTAAGTAGTTTCTTGTTGTGAGTATGTTTCAACTCGCTCTACACTCTCGTTTCAAATATTCTCATTTCAACTCGAGTATTTACTCTTGTTCAGCTTACTCTCTTTTTAAGTATTAAAAAAGAATGTTGAATCCTGACATTGATTACAATCAGGATAGATAGTCGTTCGTTTTATATATTATTCTTGTACTTCTTTTTACTTTTTATTTCTGGCCGGATTATTTTTTCTTAAGCTGAGATAGGGCTATGGCCTGTACATTATAATAAATACCATCATATTGGTACAACATCATGTTTTGTTTATTCTACTTAAGACAATGCTAGTGTGTTAGAGCAATAGTGAAGAGACTCTCCAACTTTCTTGAACAAACATGAAAACTATGATAGGTATGCGCAAACTGACTTGGACAACATGATTATAAGAAAAAAAAAATTATCTACATACCAGATATCTAAGGATCCGTGAATATATATAATTTTTTTTGTCTCAATTTATGTGACTCAAATAGAATTTAGATAATCAAACATAAAATTGTTAACTATTGTAAGTTATAATACTTCTTATATAATTTTCAAATAATATATGTTACTCTCCTTGTCCAAAATTTTGCGGCATTTATCGTCAATTATATTTTTAAAATAATCTAGTTATTCTTCTCTATAATACTTTTTTGCCTATTCCAATTTAAGTGACACAAATATAACTTCGATAGTCAGCCAAATGTTTTATATCTTTTAAATTTTTCAAGTTGTTAATTATTGTGGTTTATAATATTTTTTACGTATTTTTTTTTGAAATACATAACAAATTATTTTTTTTAGATATTTAAATTGTTACTATTGTAATTTATAATATTTTTTATGTAATTTTTAAATAATATATATTACTCTCCTTATTCAAACTTTTGTGGCATTGATTGTTAATTACGTTTTAAAAATAATTTAAGTTTTTATTTATTCCGATTTATAATATTTTTCTTCTATTCCAGTTTATGTGGTACAGTGCTTAGATGGTCATAATAATCAATTAGGGGTAATATAGTAAAATCACAATTGAATCAACGAGTCAGACATGTCTTAAACGATTTATAATAACTAATTAGAAGTGTTATAGCAAAATTGCTATAAAAAATACTTATGAAAAAAATTAAGTTGGCCTTATATAAAACGTCAAATTAATTTAAAACATCAAGAGTTAATTTATCATTTTATGTTTGTTTTACCATTTTTTATCAAATATTATTAACTTTTTATTTTTTAAATGACTTATAATAATTAATTAGAGATGATATAGCAAAATTACGGTTGAAGCAGCTGAATCAGACATGTCATAAATGTCTATTTTATTTTTTATTAAATATTATGGATTTTTAAATACGGAGATAACTCGTAATAATTAATTAGAGGTGATACAGTAAAATCATGGTTGAAGAAGTTGAAACAGAT
Organism: Capsicum annuum; assembly: GCF_002878395.1. Classification (NCBI taxonomy): domain Eukaryota; kingdom Viridiplantae; phylum Streptophyta; class Magnoliopsida; order Solanales; family Solanaceae; genus Capsicum; species Capsicum annuum. The sequence continues at coordinate 223,855,466 of NC_061117.1, read as the reverse complement.
ACGTCATAAATGTCCATTTTACTTTAAAAAAATAATTAAATATTACTTATTGATTTTCTAATACGTAAATTACTTATAATAATTAATTAGAGGTAATACAATAATTCGATCGAAAGCAGGCATATCGACGAAGAGGTGTTTGCTTCTTCACACTTATTATAATAGAAGTAATTCTTATGATTATTGATTCAAATTTTGATTTGATTGATTCGGAAGAAAGGCGTGATAAAAGTTATGTGTAAAATGTATTGAATGTTCGAACAGTTATCAAATATAAAAAAAATGCATCAGATCAGTGGAGCAAAAAGAAATATCACGAAAAAGGAAGTAAAAAATTTGTCTTTAAGTACCAAAAAAAGTCATTTCCACGATGATTAAATTGATCTAAAGTTTAAAATGAATATAAAATAGAAGAACGTGTCTTCCACTTTTCTCTATCTGATGGTACTGATAAATTTGCATTTGATGAATATAGAGCTTGTATATGCAATGAGATACTAAAATCTTAGAAAGTCGAGATCAGGGATGGTTCAAGGTTAAGAATAATAAAACGTTTGTTTTACGGCTCAATATTTTGACAACTGTAATGCATCTTAATAACTAAATTTTAATAAGAGACCTTAAATAAATACACATACAAAAATTGGAGTTTCTTTTTTTTTTCTTCTTCTTAAATCTTAAGACCCTTAAGTTTACATGGTAACATAATTATTTATAAAAGTAAACATTAATTCTAGTTAACAAAGATATTAGCCATTTAAATGCAATATATTAACTTGAATGTTGTTATAAAATTTCATTTATTAATATAGAGTTTTGAATTGTTTAATTCAAAGTTCTAAAATATTTTTGATAAAAATAATTAATTTTTCTTTTTTTAAATCTAAACGTTGTATGTATTTTATAAATTTCAATATTAATTTAAGTGAATTTTAAATCATAAATTTTACTTTTAAATTTTTACTTCACATATTTATGAAATAGTGCACATAAAACTAGAAGGATTGCTCATGGTACGCACCCTTCAATTTCAAGAGTCATACAGGGGAGCTCTTGGGGAGGGGTAAACAATAACCACAACTACATAATAAGTTTTCACTTTCAAGATTTTAAAATTAACTTATTTTACAAAAGTATTTTTCAACAATAATATTTTTGGTTGAAAGTAATTTGTGTTTGACTATAAAATTAAAAGGCCAAATATATCGACAGATTTCTTAACTTGACATGCTATTTTACTTTGCTATTTAAAGTGGGCGTTGTTTATTTTAAGCACTTAAAGTAGTTATAAACTGTGTTACTTTGACACCCTTTTGCATCAGATCTGGTGCATGGAGTGCACTCGCTCTGACGTGAATTAAATGACCAATTAATTTATGCCAACTCATTTTAAAGTGAATGTTGTCCATTTTAGATGTCAAAGTGAAAGTTCGTATCAAGTTGAGAAGTCTGACAATGTGTTTGGACAATTTAAAAGCATTTTTGAGTAGTAATTAGAGATTGTTTGATAGCTATTAGAGAGACAACATATTCATGTATTATTTTTTTCATAAGTTATAAAATACGTTTCTCACAATCCACTTCTTACAATCTTATCATTGTGATCAATCCAACGCGTCATTTAATTAAGGGTAAACAATAACTCAAATATTTATACGATTTGACCATTATATACATATATATATATATATGTATATATATATATATATATGTAATTTTGTCTTGCACGCATACTTATATACAGTTTCTTGCGTACATGTCGGAATGAAAGCAGTGGGGAGCTATAAATTTGTATTAAGAGATTTAAAATATTTTAAAAATAAACACATAAGAATTCGCTTAAAATTTTCAAATTTAACCTTATATATTTATTGTAAATTCTTCGATAAAAAGAGTTCGAATAAACCCCCTCCTAGCTCCACTCTCGACTGAAAGAGTAAAATATTGGCAAAACTTTATACTTTGAATAATTTCAAAGTCCTTGAACTGGATGTAAAGAACTTTAAATTGACAAATTCATCAAACTTAAACTCTCACCAACAACTTTTTGTAGCATAAAAGTGAAAAGAGTTATTGAATCAGAGTGAATCCATTATTATTGATAATTTGTTGTCTATGTAGTCATAGTGTTAATCCATGGTTTTTTTTTTTTGGCTGAATTGCCAATTTCAATTTTATTTTGAACCTATACTATTTAAATGGGACAGCTCGGTGCATTAAATCTTTCGTTATATGCAAGTAGGGCTGGACATAAAATATTAAAAATCGAATTACTGAACTGAATCAAAAAATTTGATATTCGGTACTCGGTAATTTGGTATTTGAGAGTACAATTTTAAAATTATGAAACTCTAGTTTGAATTTGGTACAAAATATTGATACCATTTGGTATTTGGTATTTATCGAATATCGAATTATTTATTAAATAAAGGTTCACCCATGTAAGAAGCCTAAAGGTTAAGGGTCAAAAGATCTATCCCTCCGTTCTTCACTTCTACTTTACAATAACATTAGCCAAAAACTCCAACCTTATTTGTTTGAATACATTTATAATTGGCTTCACAGTGAGTAGTTTGATTTTTAAAAATTTAGTTAGAACGCAATAAGAAGATGGTATTACCAAAATACCATATCAAATCAAATTTTAATTTACTGATTATCGAACCAAAATTTAAAATATGATATTTAGTATCAACTTTCAATTATCGATTACTGAATCCAAATTTTAAAATACTGAATCGAATATCGAACACTAACCCCTATATACAAGGGCAGGAAAAGAATTGAACAATAAGGTAATCGGACGCAATCTTACCTTACATTTCTATAAAAATTTATTTTCACTGTTTAAACTTGCGATCTTTAAATAAAATGAAGCTAACATTACCGATTACCGTAAGAAACTTCAACTATGTCGCTTATCCAAACAAGAAAAGAAAAAAGAGTCCAATATTTTAAAATAAATTGTCTGCCAATATAAGTAAAAATAAAAAAGGAACTCACATGGGTTTCCAAAAAGAGTAAATACTATTCCCCTTTCCTTATACTAGAATTCACTAATTGATATTTCTTCACTATAACAATGAGTAGAAAGTGAAAAACAGACCAACATGAATTGTGGTGCAGTGGATGATGCTGTTTTATCTTTAATCAGAAGTCGAGGGTTCGATCCTGGGTATGGAGAAAACTCTGTTGGGAGCGCTGTCATCTTAATGAACCCTGCAACGCACGATTCGGATTAGTCGGAGCTCCAGTGCGGGCACCAAACACCGAATGAGAAACAAAAAAAAGTAAAAAACAGAAAAAAAGCAAAAGATACTTCTTCTCCCATTTGGATTAGTCGGGGTTTCAGTGCGGACACCGAGCATCGAATGAGAAACAAAAAAAAAAAGAAGAAGCAAAAGATACTTCTGCAACCATGCGGTTAGACTTTTATTTTATTTATTTATCCTCTTTAATCATATTTTTATATGAAAAATAACCGACAAATTCTGCTACCATTTTTCTTAAGAAAAATTTAATTATCAACCGCATCAATTGATCGTTTTTATAAAATTAGCTAAATATTTAATCAAAAGATTAATTAACTCGATGTATTTTTTTAAAAAATATATTTTTATTTATTTAAAATAATTAAAAATATATTGCATGCGTAAATTTGTCAATTTGTTTAATACATAGCATGGACCCATTTTTTAAATGTAAGGACAAGAGTTTTGTCATGGTGCAAATAGGAGCAGGTCACAATTATATTTCAGCTACCAATTGAAATCAAAATTATTAATCATTAGCTCATTAACTAAATTAATAATATTAATTTAGAAATAAGTTAAGTATTCTTATTAATTAATGTCGAAATAATTTATTCATCGAACAGTGTAAAGACCCGAGTGAAGCTTTTTGTTCACGAAAATATCAGTTTGACATAGAAGAAGAATGTATAATCAGTTGGGTCATTGCTGATGCCCGGTTCAAAATCGAAAACCCAAAGTTCTTTGTTCCGTTCGGCTAGTAAATTATCAAAGCAATGGAAATCTGCTTCACCGAAAAATTCAGCTGTAGATATTGCCCTTAAAAACTATGTATCCTCCAAGCCTCTAAGTGAAATTGCTGCTGAAACTTTGAAGTTTAACTCACATGGTAACTACACTTTCCCTAATTCTTACTATTTGGTTGAACTTTACTTTTTTTGTTTGATTTCAATTTTATTAGTGGAATGGGTAGAAAATAGTAAATTATCCATTGATATTTTAAACTGGGCAAATATTGTTGTGACATATGTTTTACGTATAGTGGACAAGTATCGTTGTATAGAGGGAGTATTTGATTTTCAATTTTATTCATGGAATGGGTAGAAAAGGGTAAATTATCCATTGGTTTTTTAAACTGGACAAATATTGTTGGACGGCTATTTTTAGTATAGCGGACAGAGGGAGTGAAAAATAGTTACTTTCTGAGGTAATAACTCGTAATTATTACTTGAGGCACCCAAGGGTGTCGTCTAGTGGTTTATGAAGTGGTTGAGAATCACAAGGTCTTAGGTTTAAATCCAAATAGAGACGGAAAAAGTTTGGTGGTTTTTTTCCATCTGTTCTAGTTTGGTTGATAGAGTTACCTAGTAGGTATATGGTGGGAGGTGGCCAATATCGTGTGGAATTAGTCAAGGTGCGCAAAAGCTTGTCTGGACACCATGGTTATCAAAAAAGAAACTATTAGTTGAGTTGAGTGACCTTTTTTCTTGAAATTGGAGATAGGGGAATGGGAAATAAGGGAGGGGATGACAATGTGAGGAATCGAATACTCATCAACAACGTAAAACTTCAGGTAGCCAACCAATTGAGCTATATGAGAAATCAACTTTTAGTGGTCTATGAAGTGGTTGAGAATTACGAGGTCTTAGGTTCAAATTCTAACAGAGACCAAAAACACTAGGTGGTTT